>NC_044550.1:180158138-180368138 GCF_007565055.1 Rhinopithecus roxellana | reverse complement strand
TGAAGTCAAGTTTCTGTCTTTGCTTCTCAAATCCATCCCCTTCTATTAATAGTTGGAGCCACAGCCCCACTTTCTGGGTCCCTCTGCAGTCTGATCTCTGCAGGCTGGACCTGAGGATGGTCCCCAGAGACTAGAATGCATCTCCTCGAGCTCGAGACCCCAGCACGGCACTCCCCCACTTCCACCCTGCACACGCGGTGCCCTCTGCCTCAAGCGTCCTCCTCCCTGTGGGTCAGCTTGGCAGATGCTCATTTGTACAGCAGGCTCAATCCAAACCCCAGGGCAGAATCAAGTGCCCATACCCTACGTCCCTCTGGACCACCTTTTAGGAACTTGGCATCAGGATGCATCTGGACCTGTGGTCATCATCCCTTTGCTCCTCTGCTCACCCCTGAGTGACTAAGTCTTAACTCCCTCATTTTCAGCACCCAGTGCAGTGCCTGGCATGTGGGCGGGAGTGTCCAGCGTCCCCTTGGATGAGAGGACAGCCTGGCAGAGCACAACTGCCTTGAAGGTTTCCTGTCTTACCCTGTCTCATTCTTACAGTGGAGGTTTTGTCATCTCATTTTGCAGATGAGGAAACAGGCTCAGAGAAGTGCAGTGAAATCTCAGAGTCCTACAGCTGGGAGGCATATAGCCTGGGGCTTATCCCTCTTATCTGCCTGGCTCGGGGATGGAATTCAGGAATGAATGACGGGACGGGCAGGGGAGCAACCCCGTGGAAACAGGTAGCCATCATCCCGAGCCATGCCTAGGACCCCGGGCATATAGAGCACACAGAGGAACTCCAGAAGCTGAAGGGCTTTGTTCACAATCCCCTCTCTTCCCAGCTGCAAAGCCCCAGCCTCCCCAGACAGGCCAGGTCTCTGCCGTCAGACCCAGCCCTGCAAGTAGGCTTCACCTCCAGCCACTCCATGCACTCTGGTCTGGTCCTTTGGGGTCCCCATGTTCCCCCTTCCACCCAGAAGGCCATTCCTGCCATCACAACATGGCCACTCATTCACTTGTCCCTTCACTCACTCATTCACAAACAGCCTTGGAGGGCCCACCCTGGGCCAGGCCCCAGCTTGGTGCTGGGATATGGTGAAGGGTCAGATGTGTCCAGTTCAGAGTCTGGGGTCCACATCCATATGATCCTTGGCTCTTGGCCACATGGCCAACCCCTCTGTGTGGCAGATGGTGCTGGGGGAAATGGAGGGAAGGGGTCCTGGGTTCAGAAAGTGTGAGCTCTGGGCCTGGGCCTCTGCTGTCCAGTGTCTGTAGGAGACACTGCCTCTCTGACTGTCACAGACCCCATGTGCAAAGTCTTGCCCAGCTCTCCCACACACCAGCCAAGTGACCTCAGACAGGTGGCTCTACTTTGTATTTTGAATGGTTCTTCTAAAGCAAATCAACCTCATTTTATGGTATTATTTGATCAGTATACCAGGATTCTTGGATGTTCTAGTTTAGTGGAAGAGACAGACACAAAAATTATAATTTTGGGTTTTTAAAAAAGTGCTAGTTGTATACTTGTTTTTCTCCCCCCACTAAACTAGAACTTTTTTCGGGGGCCAATAAATATCAACCATGATACAAATCATCCATCCATTTATCCACCTACCCATCTATCCATTTTTCTATCCATTTGTCATTCATTCATCATCCATCCATCCATTCACCCATCATCCATCTATCATCCACCCATCCACTCATCCATCCACTCACCCATCCACCTATCCACCAGCCATCCACCATCATCCATTCATCATGCATCATCCATCCATTCATCTATCCATCCATCCATTCAGCATCTATCCATCATCCATCATCCACCCACCCACCCACCAACATCCATCCACTCATCCCTCCATCCATCCATTCAGCATCTATCCATCATCCATCATCCACCCACCCACCCACCAACATCCATCCATCATGCATCATCCATCTATCAATTCAGCATCTATCCATCATCCATCCACCCACTCATCCATCTATCCCCACACCCATCCACCCACCCATCCACCTATCCACCACCCATCCACCATCATCCATCCATCATGCATCATCCATACATTCATCTATCCATCCATCCATTCAGCAACTATCCATCATGCATCATCCATGCATCAATTCAGCATCTATCCATCATCCATCCACCCACTTATCCATCCATCCACACACCAATCCACCCATCCATCCACCTATCCACTACCCATCCACCATCATCCATCCATCATGCATCATCCATACATTCATCTATCCATCCATCCATTCAGCATCTATCCATCATGCATCATCCATCCATCAATTCAGCATCTATCCATCTCCATCCACCCACTCATCCATCCATCCACACACCAATCCACCCATCCATCCACCTATCCACCACCCATCCACCATCATCCATCCATCATGCATCATCCATCCATTCATCTATCCATCCATCCATTCAGCATCTATCCATCATCCATCATCCACTTACCCACTTGTCCATTCATCCACTCATCCATCCATCCACTCATCCATCTACCCACACACCCATCCATCCACCCACCCACCATCATCCATCCATCATGCATCATCCATCTATCAATTCAGCATCTATCCAACATCCATCATCCATCCACCCATCCAACCATCCACACACCCATCCACCCCCCATCCACCTATCCACCACCCATCCACCATCATCCATCCATCATGCATCATTCATCCATTCATCTATCCATCCATCAATTCAGGATCTATCCATCCATCCATCCATCATCCACTCATCCATCCATCCACTTATCCATCCACCCACCCACCCATCTACCACCCATCTACCACCCATCCACCATCATCCATCCATCCATCATCCATCCATTCACCTATCCATCCTCCATCCATCCATTCACCATCTGTCCATCATCCAGCCAGCCATCATTCATCCAACATCTACCCATCCATCATCCATCATCTATCAATTCATCTATCCATCCATCCATTGATCTACTCTTCCATCTGTTCATCTTTCCATTCTGCCGACACATATCATATGCCCACCCTGGGCCATGCACTCACTTCTCAGAATTTGCCATGAGAGGTCAGCTTCCTGGAGATGCAGTAGTACTGCTTCCTAAGGGACATACTATGCCCTCAGGCCCATGACCATCCATTTTGACCCTTGAGATTGGAGGTACTCTTGGGTTGTAATGACACCTGCCAACCGCCCGTGATGGAAGCCACCTACCTGCCCCCATGATGAGGCCTGGGGCGGTGTCCTTGGTGTGCACGGTGCCTGATACATAGGGGTTGTCTGCCCAGCGCAGGTGCAGGTGCAGGTGGCAGTCTGGCTGCAAGGAAGAGAAAGGAAGCAACTGTCAACACATGAGGAGGAGCATCCTTAGGAAAACTAGGCCTGATGACAAACCTGCCCCTGTGGCTTTTGGGGAGAGAAGGCTGGGCCAGGAGAGCCTTGGAGGAATGGATGGAAGATGGGAAGCGGGTGTGAGGCTGACCTCTAGGGAAAGGGTGGGAGCGACAAGGGAAGCTTCAGCAGGTCCTGTGCTGACAGCCTGGGAGGTGGAATCGGGCACAAGTGAGGCACCCGGAAGGATTTGTTGGTTCCCTGGTCTAGATTAGGGACCCCTACAGCATCTAGGTATGGTGAGACAACCAGGAGGATCTGTTGGTTCCCTGGTCTAGATTAGGGACCCCCGCAGCCCCTGGGTGTGGTGCCTCTGCTCACAGATGCAGCTGCTGGGGCTTCTCCCACTGAGGGCTCTTGGGCATGGGTCCTGGCAGGTGAGTTCACCAACATGGCTCCTGTGTGCAATGCTGGGCTGTGGGATGTGATTCCTGGAGACTGCATGGCCCAAACTCATATTCATTCATTCACCTATGCAGAACTTTTATTGGGAGCCTCTTATGTGACCACAGTATCCCTGGCATCAGAGGATGTCACCCCATAAGACCCTCCCACTTTGAGATACAGAGGGGTGGGTTAAGTGTGCAAGAGCCCCAGGGGGCTGGCTCTGGAGACCCCATTTTTCCTGATCTCCCTCTGGCAGCCTGAGATACTGGGTCTCAGAGGTCTGGCTGGCTGAGTCCTCCTTGGTGACACAGGTGCACCACCAGAGACCCCACTGAACCGACAGATGTCAGAAGGCTTTGTGGTGGAATGACTCTGGGCTCAGACTTCCTAATTTCCCCAAGTCAGGGAACTCCATAGGGTGAAGTGAGGCAGGGCAGTCCTTAGGCTGGTCACAGAAAGGGCAGGGCTTAGACTCCTCATACCTCCTCTAAATGGTGGTGTGGCCTTAGGAAAAATGCTTAGCCTCTCTGTGCCTTTCTTTCTTCTCTGTGAGATGGGACAATAACCTCTGCTTCACAGGATATTGGATTAATATGGCACACCTCGGGTCCAGCCCTTCCCCTGGGCAAGGTACTGCCTAATTGTTTATTTATAAGAATGGTAAACATTGTATTTGCCTCCTTAAAAATTTTTTTTTTTCTGTTAAAAATCTCCAGCTTAGAAATATCCTAGAACTGGGTGCCCAGAGATCCAAATTGTAACTTAAGAGGCACCACTAATTTTCTGGGCAGCCTTGGGGCTCAGTTTCCTCATCTGCGAAATGGAGACAGTGACGGTGAGGCCTGCTGACCCACTCTGCAGGGCTCATTCCAGAATCCCCTCATCATTGCGGTGTCATATCATCTGCTAACATCCACGTCAGAGATAACCTCTCTCTTCATTTCATGTTATAATAACACTTTCTTCTGGCCCATGAATTGCTTACGTTTTACACAGGTGACCCTAACTTAAATGTTAAACCGTTCAGGAAATTGGATATTGACTTGGATAAGATGCGACCAGGTGGCGGCTGCAGTTGGCAGATGGGCTTTATTTGTCTGCTCTATGATTTAACAGATGTACGGGTTGCACTATATGTTGTACGATTCATCCATGAGCAATGCCTGGAGCAGGGAATCTATGGAGCCGGGAATGGACAGGTGGTTGCCAGGGGCTGGAGGCTGTTGGGGGATAGGGAGGTGACAGCTAAGGATCAGGGGCTTCTTTTTTGGGTGGTGAAAATGTCCTAAAAGGGACAGTGGTGATGGTGGCCCAACTCTGTGAATTAGACTAAAAGTCACTGAACTTGCACTTGAAAGGTGAACTATGTGGGATGTGAGATCTCAACAAAGCTGTTAAAAAACAACAAAAAAAGAGAAAGATTGCAAATTCAGCTGAAAGGTGCCCCATGTCCATTGCAGAGGCACATCCTGAAGATGACTGAGGGACTGAGACCATCCCCAGGGGAACCCAGGGAGTCCCGAGCTGAAGACCACAGGGCCCTGGGTGGCAGGAGCCTGGGCACTGTGTCACCCCTGGAGAGCCACCTGAGGGTTCCAGAAACACCTGGATCAAATGGCGACAAATGGGCCCCACTGAACACCTGTGAGATGTTAAGATGTTGCCCACTGCAATAGATTCTTCCAATTTCTTACAATGGAAAAGCAGGTCTGGCACCTTTCAGTCCTATCCTCCTGCCCCCCGCAGATAGCTCAGGAAGGAAGACAGAGGCGGCTTGCTGGGGAAGGAGGCCACTGTGATCTTGGTAGGCAGGGTTTGGCTTCCGCACTGCAGAAGGCAGCTCTAATCAGGAGAAGGAGCTCAGCAGGGGTGTGGTACGGGAGTCCCCAGCAGCAGTGTGCCTGCCTGGCAGAGGCCGCCCTGGCTCTGTCATGCTTTGATGTTCTAGGTTTTCTAGAAGGCCAGAGCTGGTCTCCATCAACCTCTCCCATTTCCCTGATGAGCTGTGCACATCTGGTCACTTGCTGCGTGCACAGTGGGCAGAATTGAATTAGAGGGTGCTGCTTCACAAACCCTAGCTACCTCTCCCCACCCCTCACCACTAGTGGCCTATCCTGGTTGCCTGGCACTCAGGCCAGAGAAGTGGAACCCTCCTCAGGGTTCCCTGTGGGTGGCCAGTTACGGCCTGCAGGCCACTGGTGAACACAGGCAGCACTATGAACCCCTTTGCATTCACCTTGGGGCCTGCTGATGGCAAAACAGACGTCTCCCCCCACTCCTGAGGCAGCTGCAGGCACCGTGCTTGTGTCTGACACACTCACTCCCACCCGAGCCTGGGCCACCAGGTGAAAGGAAGGGCAACGCCGGCAGGCCTGGAGGAGCCCACCCACAGGGCACCGGGATGCCCTGCACAGGTGGCAGGCCAGTGTGCATCAGGAGCCCCAGAACTAGCCTTGGGTGCATGTCGTCAGAGATGGGGCTTCCTCCGATGCCACCCAGGACAAGGACAGGAGACCCCCAGGACAGTCTGTGGCCCTGGAAGTCTGTGCAGAATGCTGCAGTGTTGACTGAAGTGGGCCTGGGTTCCTGCAGGGCTGGAGACAGGCCAAGCTGGGGGCTGATGCTGTCCCAGGACTCTCCCTTCTCTGCCTGTTTGGCACATAGGGGCCAGAGGGTGCCCTAAAGAAGTGTCTGGCATATCATCAAAGACTACCAGATGGACCAGGACTGGGAGATGCAGCGCCAGCCACCTGGATGCCTAGCACTCATCGCAGCCTCACGCCTCAGAAGAGTGACTATGGATTGTGCAGTGAATGAAGTTTTATGCTGAATTCAAGATGCAAACAGATTCAAAACCACCTTCCAATGAAGCTAGATCATCCTAAAACAGATCTGATCATGCCACTCCTCTGTTAAAGCCATCCCTGCATTTCCCCATTGAGGGAAGGAGGTATCCCCAGATAGGGCACAGGTCAAGTGGCCTGGGCAAAGATTCGTGACCCAGAGTTAGGAGAAAAACAGGGGGCTGAAAAATCACGCACATGTGTGATCCCCACGACGACTTCGTAACGTGTGTATGAGTGAAAAGATTGTAAAGAACAAAAACACCCAGTTACTATTTTTCTGGATGGTGTGATTCTGGTTATACCTTATTTCCCTTTTTATAACTTTACGTATCTTCCAAGAATTCTGCAATAATCAGGCATCACTTTTATGAGCACTAAGTCCTCAGGTACAGTTTGCCCATTCATTGAGGGGCTGTGTGGCTGCAGGAGGGACATAGTCAGGAGGTCCTGTGAGTGGTCCAGTTTGTCCTGCCTCTGCATTTTCACCCTTGGAGATGCCATGGCCACACTTACAGGATAGCCCAGGCCTTCTGAGCCATGCGGGTGTTTATATATATATATATATATATATGTGTGTGTGTGTATAATTTTTATTTATTTTTTTGAGATGGAATCTCACTCTGTTGCCCAGGCTGGAGTACAATGGCACGATCTTGGCTCACTGGAACCTCTACCTTCCAGGTTCAGGCGATTCTTCTGCCTCAGCCTTCCAAGTAGCTGGGATCACAGGCATGTGACACCACGCCCAGCTAATTTTTGTATTTTTAGTAGAGACGGGGTTTCGCCATGTTGGCCAGGTTGGTCTCAAACTCCCAATCTCAGGTGATCCGCCTGCCTCAGCCTCCCAAAATGCTGAGATTCCAGGGGTGAGCCACCATGCCCAGCCTGCGAGGCTGTAGTTTGATGTCTGTTGTGCCCCCGTGGGCTCCGTGCACGTGGCTCTACGTTCCCCTGTGCCCAATCAGGTTCCCACATGCCTGCCTGGGGCTGCACGCTCACCAGTTTGCTCCTATTTCATTGTTTCAAGGCCAAGACATAAATCTCACCGAGGTTATCTCCTCACTGAGCTGCATAATCGCAGACAAGAATCTATTCTTAGCAAAAACTTGCTTTGACAGATTAATATGGCTTAACTTTGCCAACGATGATACAAAAATTAGTCCTTTCACAGCAACTCTGTTCTGGGAAGCATTTTTACAAAGGGCAGGTAATTAATTCTCCACACAGGTCGACAGGTGTTATCAGCAGGAGTGGGGGGCTTAAGCAGAGGCAGACAGCAGGCTCCTGAGAGGTGAGTGTTCCCAAGTCAGAGCTCAAGCCTCAGCTTAGAGCAACGGGGTGCCCTGGGGGCCAGAATCCCGCCCTGGCTCTGGGGTGAGGCTGTCTGGGAGGAGGAACTGCCCGCCTCTTAGTACCATGGCCTCCATGGGCCAACACTGGGGCCGGTGGCAGCAGCGGCTCACCATTTTCTAAGCCCTGCTGTGTGCCAGATGGAATCCCAGGAAGACAGGGAATGTCTTCTGTTTTGTGGGTTGGTGTGCTCTGAGCCTGCAGAACAGTGCCTGGCACATAGCAAGTGTTCACGCAGATTTGCTGAATATAACCCTGTCAAACAGGCACTTTTGTTCTTTCTATTTTATACATGAGGAAGCTGAGGCAGAGAGATGGGTGGTTTCAGGCATCCCCAGTGTGTAGTGTCTAAGAGAGGCTTCTGGGTGACAATGGGAAACAGAGAAGCAGTATGCCCAGGGAAGGCTCCTCAGTGGAGGGAACATGTGGGCAGGGTTTTCAGGTGTTAGTAGGAGCTTCCTAGATGAGGAAAAGGGAGGGGGCATTCTAGGCTTTGGGGACAGTGTAGAAAGAGGGAGAGCTTGGAAGGGACGAGATTCGCTCTTCCTTGCAGCTTGCTCCATGCCAGGCATAGGCTGGTCTCTGCATTCTTTGATCTCATCCTCACCCCAGTGCCACAGGGATGTTTATCATCTTCATCCCTTTTCAACAGAGGCTCAGAGTCACTGGTTGATGTAGCCAAGATCACACAGTCAGGGGGCTAAGACAGCAGCTCTGTGCAGCTCCAACACTAGACCCTTCTCCCACCCTGAGTTGCCCAGCACCCAGAAAGGGGCAGGGATGCTGGTGGTGGTGAGCTCCCTGTGGTATGCAAGGAGAGAGGCCCCGGGAGAGGCCAGGTCTCATGGGGGTGTTGGAAGGGGAGTGAGAAGCCTGGTCAGATTCTCTTGGCCCATTCAGCCTCTTCCTCCCTTGCATCCACTGGACCCTGGCAGCTGAGTGCTCACCTTAGCTAGGATCAGGGCTCCTTACAGCTCTATCTTTCCTTCCTCACCAGCATGGGCCTGTGCACCACCTGGATCCCTGGTAGCCACATCACAGCTGGCAAGAGTCCCAGCTAC
Source organism: Rhinopithecus roxellana (assembly GCF_007565055.1). Taxonomy (NCBI): domain Eukaryota; kingdom Metazoa; phylum Chordata; class Mammalia; order Primates; family Cercopithecidae; genus Rhinopithecus; species Rhinopithecus roxellana. The sequence goes on along the minus strand of NC_044550.1, from coordinate 180,359,100 downwards.
TCTGAGAGATCCCTCCCAACTCTAGGCAACCAAGAGCTCAGGTAGTCGACACTTCTATTCATGTAGAAAGGTGTCCCTGGGATAGTGGGCCAGCTTTGGGGCTCATGATGTCTGAGCTCTGGCCCAACCCCATCACTTACTGACAGTGTGATGGTACACTGCCTTCCATGGCAAATTAGAAGCAAGTGTCTGCTCTCCGGCCCTCATTCCCCTGGGCAGAGTACACTTCCCAGATCCTTGACGTTGACCAGTAAGATTTAGCAGATGTACCAGTAGGCTTGAAATGTACTTGCCTGTTTCTCTTTATCCTCTTGTACTTCTGCTATCACCATGAGAATTAAGCTGATTCCAGGAGAAGGATGCAAGATGTACAGAGCGGAGACCAGCCTAAATCAGTCAATTCCCTGACATATGAGCAAGCCCAGACAAGATCATCAGAACTGCCCAGCTGAGCCCAGCCAAGGTCAGCAGAGCCGCCCAGCTGAGCCCAGACAAGGTCAGCAGAGCTGCCCAGCTGAGCCCAGTCAAGGTCAGCAGAGCTGCCCAGCCAAGGTTGGCAAAGCCACTCAGCTGAGCCCACCTGTAGATTTGGGAAATAAATGTTGTTGTTTTCGGGTGGCTTATTGCACAGCAATTCTGTGTGAAAAACTGATACACTTCCCTCTCTGACCTCCAATTAACTTTTCTGTAAAACAAGGAGTTTCATTTGACCCTCTCTACTACCATGCCCAGCAGAAATAGGTGGTTCATGTGTCTCAGATGGTCCTTCTCAGACATCACCACCTCTGACCTTTTTGATTACTGAAGCTATATCTAGCATCCACCCCATGGATGGTATGTGATGGGAGCCGAGGTACTTACAGGCTTGCAGTTGGTTGGTTTTCCATTCATGTCCATGCTGGGTGGCCTCAGGTAATCCCAGTCGCGGCCCTTGTTGTAGGTTATAAGTGTCATCACTTTCCCATCAATTTTTTGGTTTGCCAGGAAGACTCCTTTCACCCCTCTGACCTGGGACAAAAATATAAGAAGGACTGTACCTTACACTGGAGCACTCTGATGACCATATGTCCACCGTGCTGTAGCCCACATATGGCCCCATTTCACACTCACAATGGCCAGCAGCTGAGACACATTCTAGAAGTGAGTGAGGTTTAGAGGGACCAGGGATCCAAGACTCCAGCCCCAGCTTTAATGGGAAGCTAGTTTGGTCTAGCTCTGAAGCCTGAATGATCTTCATGGTGCTGAGCTGTTCTCCCAGGTCCAGACACCAACCATCAGATGGCAAGTGGGGTTCTGGACCCCTGAACTGCCTGTCCCTCAAACTCACCCCATCCTTGCCTCAGAGGTCCTGATTCAGAGCTCAGATTCCCCCAGTGCCTCTTGTTCCTATTGGACATGCATCCTGGACCAATAGAATTGCCTCTGGGGACCCCCAGCTCAATCCCCATACAAACATGCCAAGGAATGAAGACAGGAGGGTCCATGCTTCCACTAGAACACCCAGGACAGGGCTCCACTTGCCTTTAGTGCTCAGGGCTAACCTGGTCCCTTTCTCAGGGTTTCCTAAGAGGCCCATGGCAGTGACCCAAACATATCCAAGAGTGGTTACTAAGTTGACCTATAAGAAACGTGCAACTGTCGGCAACTTCACATAGTTCAACCGAGTGGTTTGTTCCCAGAGAGGGTCTTTTCCTGCAAGCTCCTTATTTCATGGAGGGTTTTGACTCATATTTATCAAGATCCACTAGTGTGGTGTGAAGAGGCACAAGAACGCCCACCACTTGTCAAGGCCTCCTGTGTTCCAGGCCACAAACTGTTTCTACACCTGTATATGCAGCCTGCACCATGGGAAACTGAGGCTCAGAGGGGGTGCCACCTGCCCAAAGGCCCATAGCCAAAGATTCTAGTTAGGATAGTAATGGCATACAGTTATTAAGTGCTTCTATGGTACAGGCACTGAGCTTAATACATGTCCTCTCACTGAATTCTCACAACTCCAGCAGGTCCTCAAGGGGAGAAGAACAGCAGCCATGACGATGAAACCAGAGGACTGGGGTCTGAGCTTCCTGCAGCTGCTATAACAGATGGTCACAAACCCAGTGGCTTCAGACAACACACATGTATTCCCCCACAGCTCTGGAGGGCAGAAGCCTAGCATGCGGCCACAGTCAAGTGTCAATAGAATCACATTCCTTTCTGGAGGCTCCAAAGGAGCATCCCTTTCCTTGTCTTTTCCAGCTTCTAGAGGCACCAGCATTCCTTGGCTAATGGCCCCTTCCTTCGTCTTCAAAGCCAGCAATGCTGCATCTCTCTGACCACGTTTCCACCATCACATCTTCTCTATCTCCTGCCTACCTCTTCCAATGTTAAGGACCTGTGTGCTGACCCTAGGCCCCTCCAGATAACCCAGGTCATCTTTCTGTCTGCTGACAAGCAGCCTTAATTCCATCTGCAACCTCATTCCTCCTCTACCACCTAAGGTAACATACATGCACGTTCTGGGGCTTGCGATGTGGCCATCTTTGAGGGGGGGCACTATTCTCTCCAGCACAGTCCCTCCTCTGACCCCCAAGGACGCACATCAGTCTTCAAGCAAAATACATTCACCCCATCAAGGTTTCCAAAGTTCTCATCTCATTACAGCATTAATTCAAATATCCTCTAAATATCACCACATCAAAATTCCTCTAAATATCACCAGATCAAAAGCTCCAAATCTTCTCATCTAAGTCGTCTAAACCAGATGTGGGTGAGCTCTGGGTAAAATCCATCTGTGGAGCTGGGAAACTAGCAAACGAGTTGTCTGTTTCAAAGTGCAAGGTTGGGACAGGCATAGGGTGGCAGCTACAGATCTTTTGCCTCCCACTGACGGCTGTGGCTTGTTTAGGTTACCCTCGGAGTTGGCTCTCAGAGACTCCGGGCTGCCTTCACTGGATGTGGGAGTTGGGGGGCAGGGCAGGCTCTTTTCCTTGGGACCCACCAGGTCTTATCAACACAGACAGGCAGAGTTAGGAGCCAAGTGGATCACACTGGGAGCATCCTCCCAGAATTTCTAGGAAACATCACACATGTGGCAAATCCATGCACAGAGCATTCAGCTGCCAGTATTATCTGCATAGGATGCTGTGGTCTAGGGGGTAGCCTTCCTCTCTGCAGAGGAAGCTTCATCAATGGTCCTGCTGGGCGGACAGTCTCAGAGGCTGGGATGAGCCAGCTCCTTCTTGCCCGTGTGGCATCACTCTGTCTCCTGTTCACTTGACTTGATGACTGCAGATGGGGTCCCTGGCCCAGAGTCTAGCTTCTTTGTGAGATGCGGTACCAAGTGCAGGCCCTGCAGAAACCCAGGACTCCGTGTCACAGGGGTCTTGAGTTCCCTCCAGACTCTGGGCTTGGTCTGCAGGAGATGAGCTGCCGGGGGCTGGGAGAGGGCAGAGTGTGTGCATGTGTATGAGCCTGTGTCTGTGTGTGTGAGTGTGAGTGTTGGCTATAGATTGGCTGCAGACAGGACCCTCTGTGCTAGACTTCGGACCAGCCACACACCCACCAAATGGCTACACATCCTTTGCTGTGTGGTCTGGTGCTGAAGGGAGGCCCGGGGAACGTGCCGCAAGTCTTTGTGTCTTACAAGCTCATAGAACCCCGACAAGGCAGGCAGGACGGGGACCCAGGGACATCACCCAGAGGGCTTCTGCCCTGCCCACTGCTTGGTGGAAATGCTTTTCTGCTGTCCTCCGGGCAGGTAGAAGACTGATTTGCCCATGATGGTTTTTGTTATTGGGTAATTGCCATTTTATATCCCAGCTGGGTCTCCATGAAAACGCTCAGCAATAAATAACATGGATCCAGATGTAGGCCAAGGCCCCTGGGTGGGTCTGGTTGGCGGAGCATTAGCTCAGAATATCAGTGTGTCGCTGCATAACTGCCCATATGACAGCTGTATTCCTTCCTGTGTCTGCTGTCTGCTGTAAAAAAAAGTCCCACAAGTTGTTTGACTTCAAACAGAAATTCATTCTCTTGGAGGCCAGAGTCCAAAGTCAAGGCGTGGGCAGGGCTATGCTCCCTCCGCAGACCCCAGGGAAGGATCCTTCCTGCCCCTTCCAGCTCCGCGCCTCCAGCCCTTCCTGGCCTGCAGCTGTAGTCTCTGCTTCTGTCCCCACGGGGCCTCTCTGTGAGCCTGTGGCTCCTCTCCTGTCTCGGATAAGGACACTTGTGAATGCATTTAGAGCCCCTTGGATAATTTGGGATGATGTCTGCTTGAGTCTTTCACTTCATGACGCTGCAAAAATCTCTTTTTCAAATAAGGTCACATTGCAGGGCCTGGGTATTAGGATGTGGGCCACCATTTCGATGCCTGTTTCGGGGTCGCCATTCAGCCGATTGAGATGCCTGCTGCCAGGGATCCCTGGGGGTAGGGGACAGGGCTATATTCCCTAAGTCCCCATTCATAACCCAAGCTCCAGCACAAGAGGAGTCCAGGAAAGATTTGGTGTCTTGCCTTGAACCTAGGTTGTGCCCCGCAGGGGAAGAGATCCCCGCAGCCTTCTGAGGCAGTACCTGGCTGTGTCATCTGCACCAAACATTTTTCCTGGATGTGCTGCTGGGTGCACAACAACCACGACAGCAACAGTACTGGCCGTGTGCAGTGAGACTCAGGGGTCAGCCCCCACCCATTAATTATCCCTGATCCCCAAAAAGGGCAAGTGCTGGGCAAACAAAGTGAGTCCTCACTTGGAACCAGGCGCTGTTCTGCCTATTCAATAGGCATGACAGCCTTAAAACTCACGGCAACCCTGAGGAAGGTGCTACCATCCCTGTTGCACACAGGGAAGCACAGAGAGGTTAAGAAACCCACCTACGGCCACAGAGCAAATATATACCAGTTCATGGACCTGACCCCAGGCAGTCAGGCTCCAGAGTTGTGCTTGTAACAACCAGCTGTGACCCATGTTTGATGCTTTTCAGAGAAGGGATATCCCTTGGGAGGGCACCCAGGTGTTAGAGAGTGGGTGTCACCTTTGGACTGGGCCACTGCAAACCTCTTCTGACTCCTTGTTTCCTCTTGCCTTGAGGTTTCTGTGTGTGGCTCTGAGCTCCTTCCGCACCTGGCTAACTCCTGCTCAGCCTCTTCCAGGAAGCACTCCCTGACTTCTGCCTCAGGCTGGCCAACTGCCTCTGTGCTGTGTCTTCAGGCCCTGGCACTCTCAGTCAGAACTACAGCTGGGAGCCGTCTTCCTGCTTCATGAGGGGTGAATGGTGCATGTCATATCCAGCCTGTGTCCCAAGGGCAGGGCCCAAAACATGGCATGTGGTGGTGCAGGCATCACAGATGCCTGTGGACAGGACGGCCGTGGAGCCCCACCCCACCCTGTTCTTGGCACCCTTCCCATCCCATCATCACCCATCCACTGCCTTCCAGAGCCACATTTATGCTGGACCCAGTCCCCTCCTAGAGGCTCACAGGGCAGGGCCTTTGGGACACTAGGGGTGGGGTTGGGCACTGCCTGCAGGGGCTTTTGGCAGTGAGGCTGTATGTGCATCGTCCGCTGGGGAGGTAAACCCTGACAAATGGGTTATCATTGCAAACAAATGATTCCATTTGTGACTTCCCTGGGGACCACAGTTCTGCTGCTTCTGGCAAGGGAGGGATGAATGCTGAGCCTGGTGCCTCCCACTCACAAGCCCATCAATGCCACTGCCTGCCCAGGGTCTAATGGCCACCCACAGGACACTCCCTCAGCCTGCATCAAGGGGCCACTTGGGGGTGTCCCCACAGGCAAGAGGAAGGAGCTTGGAGGTGAACAACTGAGAGGGGTCCCAAGAGGAGGGCACCAGGCTCAGAGCAGACAGGCCTGGGCCGGTCCTGGTTTTCCTGCTTATGTCTGGGTCTGCCTGGGCAGGTCATTTGCCTTCTCTGAGCCTCAGTTTTCTGACCTGTAAATGGGCCTGGCCGGGGCAGGGCTGCTGCAGGGATCCAGGTGGAAAAGGAGCAACAGTGGCGTGATGTACAGGGCATTCTCTGGGGTCAGTGGAGGCTCATGCGGGAGGCCCAGGGGGGACCCGGGAGGGCAGCAAGGAAGGCTCCCATCCGAGCTCGGATGGCAACCCAGCAGGGGAGGCCAGAGCTTCATAGTGGTGGGAGAAGTGACAGGAGGGAGGCTGGAGGGCTGGATTCCAGGGAGACAGAGAGAGCAAGAGCGAGAGAGAGCAAGCGAGAGAGGGAGAGAGAGAGAAAGCTAGAGAGAGAGAGAGAAGAAAGGCCAACTTCAGACACAGAGAGGGAGAGGAAGGAGGAGATGAAGGGGCTGGGGTGGGGAAGATCCGGGGAGAGAGAGAGAGAGAGAGAGAGAAAGAGAGGCCAATTTCAGACATAGAGAGGGAGAGGAAGGAGGAGATGAAGGGGCTGGGGTAGGGAGAGAGAGAGAGAGAGAGAGGAAGGCAGACTTCAGACACAGAGAGGGAAAAGGAGAAGGAGATGAAGGGGCCGGGGTAGAGAGAGAGAGGGAGAGAGGGAGAGAGAGACGGGGCACTCAGAGAGAAGCACTGCCCTCAGGGGTGACCCCAGCCCAGGACTTCTGATGAGGGCTTGTGAGGGAGTTGGGAGAGAACACTCAGGCTGAACCCAAGTCAGTAAAATGTTATTCCCTCAAAGAATTCCATTCTCCTCATGACAAAAACTTGTACTCGATGATCATTGTACTTCAAATTTCCTCAAGAAGGAAATTCTCTTCCTCCAAAAATACCTATAGAATAGCCTCTTGGCCTGCAAAGCTGAAAATATTTGGCTGTTTACAGAAGATGTGTGCAGACCCCCAAGACAGCATTAGAGACAGACAGAAGGGGAGGGAGAAGGAGGAGGTGGGGGGAGAGGGCAGGGGGTTGACCGCAGACCCCACCCACATCCATGCCGGACCCACCTCCAGGATGTCGATGAGCACACTCTCCTCCGCCTGCCGCGAGCTGCGCACGTCCTGCAGGACCAGCGCATAGTGCACGCCGCGCGGGTCCGACTGGTACAGGTTGTAGGTGTCCATCTGGTACCACTCCTGCACCGCCACGAACACCTGACTCTCGTCCGTGCTGATGATCTGCAAATCCTGTGGGGATGTGCGGGGAACGCAGGGTCAGGGCCAGGCTGGGGGCTGCCCGTGGGAGGAAGAAGGCAGCTGCACAGGCCTTGAGGGTGGGGAAGGCCTCGGGCTCTCCTGGAGCCAGTCTGGCCTGGATTTGCCTCCTGGCTCGGCTGCTCTGAGCCCTGTGGCCTTGGACAAGTCTCCTCACCTCCCTGGGCCTCCAGGTCCCCATCTCTAATATGGGGATGGCGTCGGGATGCTCTAAGCCGGGTTATGGGAGGGTGGCCTGGGGACACCTCCTCCTGGTCCCACATCAGGCTGTCTATCCATCCATCCAACAGTGGGGAGGCGGAATTCTTCCTCCATGCACCCCCAAATGGTTGATTCCAGGGGGTGAGGGCTGGAGCCCCTCCCTCTCTTCCTATCCACAGGAACAGGTGAGTCTCTGCTCCCTCCTTCATTCAACACACATTTGGGAAGCACCCACTCCATACTAGAAACTTTCCGGCCACTGGATACCTAGAAAGGCCCTGAGTGCAGTGGGGAGCCAGGTGTGGCCCTGTCCTTTGCGACCTGCAGGGAGGCATCTGTGGGTTCATCCACTAAAGCTTCGTTGTCCAGGAACACTATCCCCACCTGTACACACTTCAACCTTCCTCCTGGTCCCTCTGTGCCGGTCCCTGCCAGCCCTGAGCCCTGGGGGCACAGTCTGGAGGGGGAGGCAGAGAAGGAGCCCCACCAGGACCCCATAAGGTGGTCTCAGAAGGTGAAAGGGCAGCCGGGGCAAAGTCCCTATCCTAGGTTTCCATTCGGAAGCAGGTGTGTTGGGCAGCTCTGGAGTGGACTCAGGGCAGTGGTCTTTGGGTTCAGTCCCAGGATTTTAAACTCAGAAAGCAGCCAAAACCCAATAGAATAAAAAGGAAAACCAGGAATACCTCAGTTTCTTGTTTTCTTTTCTTGCCCAGCCAGCACCAAATGCGTGTGGGAGGCATGAGTAAAGGGGTCTGGACAGGCCCATTTTGAAGCCATAACCAGCTTCCCTCCCACCTCTGTTCCTTTGCCTTCTCTCACTCTGGAACTTTATTGCCCTCTGAGAAGACAGTGCCAAGTTCCAGGGGCAGAGGACAGGTGACAGAGAAGGGCTCGGCTGGAGCCACCTATGGAGTCACCCCTCCCAACTACGGTGTGGCTGTGGCTGGGACGCTTGGGGATGCCTCCCTTCACATGTTCTCATCTAATAGGAGGGCCTAAGGAAGAAGTTTTTTTTTTTTTTTTTTTTCTGTATAATAACAGATCAAATCCCGATTCTGCCTGGTGAAGCTCAGTTTTCAGTGGAGAGTGAGGAAGAAGCTGCCTTAGCAGGTGGCTCAGGGCCGGGCTGGACTCCTGAACGCTGAGGCCTGGCCCCTTCCCCTCACTGCCCTGCCTGTTCCCTGTGCTATGCAGTCCAAAGGACTGTGCAGAAAAGGAGAGTGATGCTATTTTGCAGCTACCATGCAGCCCACAGGCAGAAAGGACCCCACAGTGGCAGGAGCTGCAGTCCTGTGTCTATGGACCGAAATTCAACACCCAGAAATGACTGGCACTGAGAGACACAGAACCAGGGAAGGATGACAGGGCAAGGTGCCAGGGCCTGGCTGTCCCCACACGTGAAGTGGAACCATAGGTGATGCAGAGCCCACGGAGGCACGCGAAGTGCCCGGAGGCAGCAGGCTTGTGGCTGCTCTGTCCTCCTCACCTCAGCTCCCCCTTCCTCCCCACTCAGGGCCATGGGCCAGAATGCACTCTGTCATCCAGGCATTGGTCATTCTGCTGCCCAACTAGGGGAAGGCTTGTCCACCAGCCCGGGCTTTGGCAGGGAATTACGTGCAGTCAGATTGTCAGGTAGCATGTGAGACTCCTGCAGGGGTGGCGGGGGGACTGCGATTATGGGTGCTTTGAGCTCAGGGGACTTGGCGTCAACTATGTCGTCAGGATTCAGTATTTACCGTGATTGCAGCAACTTACAGTGTGCCTCCTATGCCCCTGGGTAAATGTTTACATAACCTGGGTAAATGCATTGGGTAAATGTTTTCCACAATCTAGGAAACAAAGAAAAATGCATGAAGTGACTCAAGGTTACGAGCAGTCCCCCTAGAGAGACCTGACACCAGCATGTTCAAATGTTTACGTTTAGGCTTTCTCTCAAGTGTGATGCACATATTTTTTTATGTGTAGTTTATAGTTTGCCCCTTTACATCATAGGCAGAGCATTGTCTCTGCCATTAAAATGATCTATAAACAGCACCTTTTTTTTTGTTTTTTTGTTTTTTTTTTTGAGACGGAGTCTCATTCTGTCACCCAGACTGGAGTGCAGTGGCCGGATCTCGGCTCACTGCCAGCTCCGCCTCCCGGGTTTACCCCATTCTCCTGCCTCAGCCTCCCGAGTAGCTGGGACTACAGGCACCCACCACGTCGCCCGGCTAGTTTTTTTGTATTTTTTAGTAGAGACGGTGTTTCACCGTGTTAGCCAGGATGGTCTCGATCTCCTGACTTCATGATCCGCCTGTCTCGGCCTCCCAGAGTGCTGGGATTACAGGCTTGAGCCACCGCGCCTGGCCCAAATAGCACTTTTAATGACTGCATGATATTCCATTTTGTGGATGGGCCATATTCCACTGAGTTGCTTCCCTACTGGGAAACCATCAGCATTCTCAACATAACTGGGAGATGGTCATGAACGTTTCTAGACACAGATCTCTGGCTCTCTGGTTATTTCCTTGACATAAACTCCTAAGAAGGGAAATTGCCACATGGCAACATTTCGAAAGCTCTTGTTACCTGTTGTTAAATTGCTATCCTGAAAGTTTACATTAGTTCCTTCCCCACCAGCAGGAGTAGAGAGCACTTATTTTGTTTTACATATGCCAATATTGAGAACGGTCTTTTTAAAATATTTGCTGATTAGAGATTTATAAATAACAGGCCATTTTTGCTTCCTATTGCATTTACTGTCTTCTTTGAGAAAAGACAGAAGTAGAGACATTTTGATATTTTTAAATGAAGGATGTGAGACACATTCAAATAGACATCCAGTATATATGATTGTACATATTTGTATGACCTGGAGAAATATGCGGAAGGAAACACCAACCTTGCCAATATTCGTTATTAGGTAGAATTAGGTTTGCTTGTGAGTAACAGAAACAGGAAAAAACTCTCTTTATTAGGGAGCTCTAAGAAGCCACACAGGACAATTCCACTAGCATCTCACTGGCCAGATTTTAGAAGCATTGACCACGTGTAGTTGCAAAAATAGTTGCAAAGGAAGCTGGGAAATGCAGTCTTTTAGCTGGAAAGCAATGTACTAGCCAAAGTCTGTGGTTTGTTGAACTAAGATGAAGGGGCAGAATGGGTATGAGGGGTATCCAGGACTTTCAACAATACCTCCTTGAGGAATGAGGAAATGAGACGGTCAGGGAAGGGAGGACTGGAGAGGCAAGCAGGTAGAAAGGGTATCTAGGCATATACATAGTATTGTTTATTATGTACATAGTATTGTCTATTATGTTGAATTATAAGGTAAATAGATGTATTCTTCCATTAGTTGTAGTGAATGCATTTTAAATAAGTAATTTTGGAAAAGTTTAAAAAATTTTTAATAGACATGATGGGAAATTTCTCCATAGATGTTTGTATAAAATTCATGAAACAGTCTAATGAACCAACACCTTCATCAGATTCTTTCAGCACTTTGAATGTATCAGCTCACCGCCTGCTGAACTCTGGGGTTCCTGATGAGACATGTGTTGACAATCATATTGATTATTGCTCATATGTAACAAGTCATTTTTCTCTTGCTACTTTTGAGATTCTCTCTTAAGAGTTTCAATTTTTGGCCAGGCATGGTGGATCACAGCTGTAATCCCAGCACTTTGAGAGACCAAGGCAGGTAGATCACTTGAGGTCAGGAGTTCTAGACCAGCCTAGCCAATATGGTGAAACCCTGTCTCTATTAAAAATATAAAATCAGCTGGGTGTGACAGCAGACACCTGTAATCCCAGTTACTCAGGAGGCTGAGGCAGGATAATTGCTTGAACCCAGAAGGTGGAGGTTGCAGTGAGCTGAGATTGTACCACTGAACTCCACCCTGGGCAACAGAGGGAGATTCTGTCTCAAAAAAAAAAAAAAAAAAAAAAAAAAGAGTTTCTGTCTTTTGACAATTTGGTTATGTGTCTTGGTGTGGATCTCTTTGTGTTTATCCTTCGTAGAGTTTGAATTTTTAGATATTTATATTCATGTTTTTCATCAGTATAAATTGATGGGGGAGTTTTGGGCCATTATTTCTTCAAGTAGTCTCTCTGCCTTTATCTCTCTTCTGTTCCTTCTGGGACTCCCACAATCATATGTTGGTCTGCTTGATGATGTCCAAAAGCTCCCATAGACTGTGTTCACTTTCAATCCTTATTCTTTCTGCTCCTCAGCTTGATACTTTTAATTTTCTTATCTTTAAGTTCTCAGATTCTTTCTTCTGCCTTTCAGTTCTGTTTTCAAATCTCTCTAGTATTCTTTCCAATTATTCTTTTTAGCTCCAGAATTTTTTTTTTTTTGGTTCCTTTTTATTTTTTCTATCTCTTTATTGCTATTTCCATTTTGTCCATACATCATTTTCGTGTTTTTCTCTATTTTTCCCTTCAGTTCTTTGAGCCTCTGTAAGACACTCATATTAAAGTCTTTGTCTAGTAGATCTGCCATCTGGTCTTTCTCAGGGAAGGTTTCTGTTTATTTTTTTTTCCTTTGAATGAATCATACTTTCCTGTTTCTTTGTATGTCTCATAACTTTTTTATGTCAAAAACTGGACAGTTGAGTCTAATGTCCAATTAGATTGGACAATAATATGGTAACTCTGGAAATTAGCTTGTCCCCTTTCCATAGAGCTTGCCATGTTTTGTTCTTATTTTTGATGGTTGTAGGCTATCTCTTTACCAAGGATCAGCCGTACATGTAAGCTTAACATCTTCCTAGGCCTTTTCTGAGCCTCTGCTTTTCCCTGGGCATGCATGGTGATTTTCTAAATTCTCCCATATATACAGTTGCTTTTTAATGTCTGGCTCCCAAAAGGGAAAAGGGGGAAAAATAAAAGAGAGTAAAACAGGCTGTGACCCTTTAAATCTCCTGGAAGCTGTTTCAACTCATGGTGGTTGCAACAGTGGCTGCCTGTCTGGGTATCTGCACGTCTGTCATCAGAAGCAGTCAGTAGTCAGAGCACAGATCCTCCGTATTTGGAAGACAAGGTCCTTATAGCACCCCTGCGCCCTCCAGCTCCTTCAAGCTCTGTGCCTGCTGCTCTAGGGATACATGCACATTTGCCTGCCATGAGGCTGCAGTGGGGGATGGGAAACCTCTACCAGGCTAAGAGCTGACATTATCCAAGTTGACTTTGATATGCCATCCATGCATTGCCCTGGAAAATGCAGGCTCTAAAATACACTTAAGAATTCCAAAGTAGTTACACCGGATGGGTTCTGCCAGTGCCATTGCCGTCTAGGTGGGAAGATGGATTCCTGGGGCGTCCTGCTCTGCCTTCTTACCTGATGGCCCTTCTTTCTTTATTCATATGGTTTAGAAATTTTATTTTACTTTAAATACATTTATGGCAAATACAGGAATATTTCACTTTAAACTTGCTTTTACCCACTGTTATGAATGCCTTTATATAATTGATAGTTATTTGGATTTTTCTTCTCTTTTGTCTGTTTATAGCTTTGGCCTATTGTTTACCTCTGTTAGGGAAACTGAATTTTTTTTTTAAATGATGAAAAATAAATAAGCAAAGGATATTGACAAATATAAAAATGGCCCACCCTTTACAGTTTTCACAGATAGGTAAATTAAAACAGCAGGAGGGTATCATTTATACCCTTTAACATAGAAGGAAAATAGAAAACAATGGCAAAGCTATGTGGAAGCTGATCTGTTCCAACTTTGTTGGTGACAGCAGCCCAGCTTGCCCAAGCAACTAAGCTACACAAATATTTATATCCTTTGTTCTGAAGTTCTTCTTAGACTTTAACTTGAGAAAATTAAAAAGAAGTACCTGTGGGCACACATAGATTCATTGCAGCACTGTTTATAATTATAAAAAAATGGAAACAACCGAAATCTCCAAGCAACAAGAGTCTGGCTTAGCTCAACGAAGTACAGTCTCCTCAACAGAAAGCTCACAGTCATTTAAAGTAGATAACACACATCATTCAAGAAACAGTCTCATGTGAGACTTTCACAGTCTATAGTGTCCTGTGAAAGGAGGCTGGAGACCCAGGACTGCTTGTAATTCAGCTACATAAAAGCCCTTTTGCATATGGCTGAGGAATGTGGGGAGACCAAGAATTGGCGGGGGAGACATCGGGTGGATGGGGTGAGAGGTTCGCAGGTGAGCCCCCTGCTCCAATGTCGCCTATGATTTTCATACTGTTAATTAAGCAATTAAAAATATAAAAGGAAAAAAAAGAGGGGGTTGAGTCTGTGGGAAGAGGAAATAGGCAAGTTACAAATTCACCATAAAACAACAACATCTGATGAGGAAATTCAATTAGCCACTTCTACAAATTGTTGATGGGAAACACTGGGCGGGCTGCTGTCCTGACCTGGGTGGAGAGGAAGCAGGCTGGCTGGCTGGGCAAAGGTCTCAGCTACATGAGATGTGGTCTTGAAGACCCCGGAGGGCTCTGGGGGCCCCGTTCTCCTGACAGCAGCCCAGCTTGCCCACTTCTTGATGAGGAAGTGACCATCATCTTCAACTGCTGGTCACTGGGTCTTGTGTATGGACCCCTGAGGAAGGACACTGACAGTCACAGCACATGTCACTTGCCCTGGATAAGTCCCTGGTCGTCCCTTGAAACTTAATGACATGAGGCTGGGTGTGTGTCTGTCATTGCTGTGAGAGCCTCTTGATTCTTTTCAATGATCTCCAATTTCCGTAGAAATAGAGGAAGAAGAAAATCAGGGTAAAATGCACACTGTTAAGGGTCCACAGCGGGAGACACGACCCGATGCTTCCTGCAGATCTCACTGACATCACATCTGTAGGTCTAGGGAGCAGAGGTTCAGGGAGCCATCGCTCAAGGTCACAGAGGTCATGACTTATAGCCATAGGCTCCTGAGAGCACCCTTGGCAGCAGGCTGACTCCTGGCCCAACCACCCCAGTCTCCAATGCTAGAGGGGAGCAGAGAGGGTCCCTGTATGGGGCTAATTCTGGGCTGTGCACTTTCCTCTCCCCAACACCAGGACAAAGAGCCCAGGACACAGGAGCTTCTAATGCTGTAGCCCCCCAAGATCGAGGGAAGGCTTCTCAGATGCTGAAAAGGTCCCTTATTCCAGAGGGACAGACACCTAGTGCCTTTGCCTGAAATGAAACCATTAGCTTTTAATTTACATACTCAGCCAAGCTTGGCGTTCAGTCTATTAAGCTCACTCCTTTTTTCCTTTTCTTTATTTTCCTTTTATTTTATTTTTTTCTTGTTTTTTAAAGAGAAGTTTTTAAAAGCCCTCCTAGACTTTTCCCATTTCTGGCTCAGGAGAGGTCTGAGGGTGCCCAGCGCAGAAGCTCCCGTGGCCAAGCACTTTACAATAGCCACAGCCTGGGCTTGGAGGGCCCAGAGCCACTGGCCCCTCCCACTCCACTCTCACTCTCTACCCCAAGGTCTTGGCTCCTACTCTGCCCTCCTCCCGAATGACTTTCTCCCTTGCTCTCCTCAGAGCTGCTTTGGAGCTTCGGATAAAGAGTCCCTCCCACTCCCAGCCCCAGAGGGGCCTCCATAGCTGCCTGGCCTAAATCAGTCACACATATGAGCACACCCACACACAAACACGTGAGCATACACGCACACACACGCACATACACACTCATACACATGCCCTCCATCACTCTCTGTCTCTCCCTCTTGTTCCCTTCTTAGCACAAACCACAACCTGCAATTATTTTATGCATTTGTCTGTCTACTGGATCTCCTGCCTGTTCCCTGTCTGCAAAGCCCACGGGAGCAGGAGCCTGGGGCTTCTGATTCACAGCATGGCCTCCTAGCACACATTCTGGTTTATATTTGGTGCTCAGTAAATAAATGTGGAGGAAGGGAAGGTTCATCTGCTTCTCAACTATGCATGTGGGACAGAGATCTTCAGAAGGTGTCATCCCAATATCCTCAGGAGGGAGGTGTGGCATGAGGCTGGGCTGGCTCACCCGGACCTCAGTTTGAGATCTGCCTTTGCTTCTAACTAGCTGTGTGATCTCAGACAGGTTACTGCCTCTCTGAACTTCCATCACCTCCTCTGTTAGGTGGGAATAATATATTAACAGCAGGGAGAGAGGCCCCAAGGCAGGGGCAGGGGCAGGGGCAGATTTGGGCAGTCCCCAGCTCCCCTGGTCCCCCTTCTTTGCCTTCCGAAGCAAGGGAAAGGCAATAGCATTAACTGAGCACCAACTGTGTGCCAGGCACCATACTAGGTGGCTGGAATGCAGAGGTGAGTACAGCAGAGATCATCTCCACCCCCGCAATGTCAGAGGAGAGCGGGAGATGGACACTGGATGGAGGGGTCCCTGGTACCCTGGGCACCAGCAAGGAGAAGAGTGGGATGGGACCAGAAGATAGAGGCCTGGGCTCGCCTGGAGGGCCATTAGCAAGCAATATTTCTCCTGAAATACCACACGTGCAAGAGTTCCGGGGAAAGATGAACCAGGCAGAGGGAAGAAGCTGGCAGAGGCCTAGGATGAAGCTGGGCACAGCTGAGTCTGGAAGAGCTGGGTGGGCTGGAATGGAGTGTGTGAGGGTCGAGTGGCTGGAGGAAGCGAGGCCACGCTGTTCTTGTTCATCTCGACCTGGAACCGCCAAGCACCTGTGTGTGAGTCCTGCTGCCCCACGAGTCAGGATAGGCTTGCGGCCTGGCCACAGGGCCAGGCAGAGTGGGGAGCACCTTACCTTTGGCAATGCATACTTCGGCAGCTTCATCAGGACAAATTCATTGCGGCGATAAGAGACATAGTATTTTGTCCGGTTTGCTGATGTTACCTAACCGGGGGAAGAAACACAGCTTTGAGAAGCTTGATTCCCTCTCCAGCCAGAGTCTCATGAATGGAAAACTACATATTATATTCAGCAAGTGAAAATGCCCTTTTACTTTGCTTATACCTGTTCTGCTTGAAATGAGCAGACTCCTATTCATCCTTCAAAGCCCCACATCAACACCCCTCCTCTGGGAAGTCGTCCTCTGCTTCCTTCGGTCAGAACTAACTTCTTTCCCCATGCTCTCTCTTTGCCTTGTTTCTCTGCATCCAACTTATGGAACAAGGTGGAAAAAGTTCCGATGGAGAAGGAGACAGGCCAAAGATGAGCTCATCACCAAAGGGGACCACTGAACTTCGAGGCATGACAAACAAAGCCGGCACCATCCTGAGTGCTTTTCCCGGGCAGCTCATTTGATCCCAACCCCATTAACTGTGGCCATGGACGTCTGTTCCCAGAGACAGAAAGGCCCCTTCAGGACAGGACTGTGGCAGATTTCTGATCACAGAGGCCACGGATCCTCACTGCTACGGAACCGGAGGTGCAGCCTCCTGAGCCACCAGCACCGCCACCTTGTTTGTGGTGAAGTGGGGCTGGAAGGGCTGAGGTTTCTCGAATCCCAGCACAGGCTCCCGGATCCTCTGAGAAGCAGGGTGGGAGGAGGGAGGAAGGGAGAGGGCAGGGGAGGCCTGGGCTGGGGCAGGGAGAGCTTTCCTCTGCAGTTGTTGAGAAAGATGGAAACCAGGATGGAAACTGGATGGAGCCAGTGGCCCCCCCTTCTCCTGCCCCTCACAAACAATGTCGCGAGCACCAACACCAGACAAGCTCACTGTGACCTTGTGCAGAATGAGACCGCCTGAGACCACCCAGCGATCGGGTCCGAACACAGACCAGACGTGGATGTCGTTCAAACCTCCAAGATGCCCAGACACCCACCCTGGCTGAGATGAGCGAGGGCTGCTGCTTCACAGCCCGGCTCCTGCCTCCCCTGAGGCTCCCGCCCCCCCGAGTCTCCCCTCCCTCTAGAAAAGATTGAGATGCCCGATCCTAGCAGGACCTCATGTCCTCACATCCCCCAATCCAGAGTCACGCCCGGCTTCCTTGCAGCCCCCACAAATCACCTCCTGCAGCCCACACCTGACCATCAGGCCCTTCTAACCCCTCGGAGACGCTCAGGTTCCCCAGGGCATGTGTTCCCCCTTGCTGCACAGAGTGATAACCCAGCCTGCTCCTCCATAGGTGAGCTCCGGGGGTCTTAGGCTGCAGGGCTTTGACAGGCCAGCCGGTCTAATGTTTAGAAACCACTCAACATGGGAGATGGTTGCCCAGAGAGCTGACACTGTCTTTGCTGTAGTATTTAGTGAACATCCGCAGAAATGTAATGCTAGGCGCTGGGAAAGCAGGTGGTGGGTTCAGACCTAGAACCCAGCCTCAGTTTGCCTGAGTCAGGTGTAGAGACAAAAGGAGTAAAGGGTATGGAATGACACAGTGGGGCCTGGGCTGTGACGGAGGAAGGCACAGGGCTGGGGGTCCTCAGAGGAGGCACCAGTGATCCTGAAGTGGAGGCAGAACACTTTCTGGAGGAGGAAGTGCATGATTGAGTCTTCGAGAAGGAGCAGGAATCAGCCCGCGGAGAAGCGAGGCACAGCACAGGGAACAGTGCAAGCAAACGCACAGACTGAGGATCAAAAGCCAGGGGCTGGGCTCAGCAGAGAGTAGTGGAGACTGGGCAGGGCTGAAGGTCAGTGCTGGTGGCGGCAGAAGCCTCTTGTCTGGCCTGCTTTAACGGTGGGGGCTGGGATGCCCATGCCTGCCCTGGCACCTAACTCCATGGTGGCCCTTGGCACAGAGTGTAGAGTGGGGAGCTGGGGTGATCAAGTGTGGCTGAGACAGGGCAAGGAGGCGGCTGGGGAGCACGGAGGGCCTTCTGGGGAGAGGGCACCCAGCAGCTGCCCTCAAGGGGCTTTTTTTGGGGAAACTTTGGACTTGTTTTACAGGATCCCAGAGGGCAGAACGGACCCAGTGGATGGGGGTCCGATAAAGCAGACTCTGTCTCAGGGCCAGAAGAAACAGGCCAGTGACTGGGGCTACTCAGCAGAGGGCTAGGCTGTTTCAGGGATGCTGAGTTCCGCATCCATGAAGGTGAAGAAAAGCTGGATGGATTGGTTGTGTGCTAGAGTTTCTGAATTAGCTGGGACCACATGGCTGCTGAGGGTGTGCCCACTTGTGACCTGAGGGCACAGGCAGCAGGGTCCTGGTCACAGGGCTGTGGACAGCCGGTGCCTGGCGGCCAATAGTCGGGACCAGAAGCAGTCCTGGTCAGTTCCAAAGTCACCGATAAAGCCAAATGGGGCTAAATGGGCTTAGGTTTGGGGACCCCGAGTGGCTGGGAGGTTCATGGTGGCCAGAAGGGAGGTGGAGCCTCTGTGTCCCTGAGCCCCAGTGCTGGGTTTGCGGGGGCTTCTGCGGATGCCTGTAGCCACAGCTACGGTCAGAAGCCGTGACCTGCAAAGTAGCACTCGAAAGTGAAATACCCGTTTTATTGCCTCTTTTCTGAGCGATTCCATTTTGGCCACAGGCGGCTCATCCGCCACATCGCCTATTGCCAATTTCCCAAAGGCCCGGAAGCAACCTTACCTTAAAGAAAATGTAATCGTCCTGCACGGTCAGAGACCCGTGGTCAATGGGGCCTGCGAACGGGGCTACCAGCAGCTTCTCGGAGCAGTTGTGGATCGGGCAGGTGACGTACCGAAAACCTACAGGAGAGAGGCGCCGGCCCAGGCAGTCAGACTCCAGCCGGAGCCAGAGACAGCCCGAGACGTGCTGGGCTCCATCCTCCTCCAGCACCACTGTGGTGCGGCTTCATGGGTTGAATTCTAAAGGCCATGGCGATGACACCTTCGGCCGAGGGTGTCATCCTGGACTGTGGGCCACTTGCACTCTGACACGAGCTCCTTCAACCCTCAGGAAGGTGTTCATGCTACTCTGGACCCTGCCGTCCCCTGCAGGAGGGGTCAGCACAGCTGATGGTGGGCACCTCACCATGCCCAGACATGCACGGCCCCTACACCCTCCTGGTCTCTCACACCTAAGCCGGGGTGAGGGCGGGTGGGGCTCAAGGGTTCTTTTCCCCAAAATTTTAAGCAAGTGCTTCTACCCTTTTCCAAATGTTTATGGTTGAGCGATACTGAATGCATGCTTTGCCAGGGAGCTGCTGATTTTAAGTCCTTCTGTTTTCCCAGGGCAAATTTATATGGAGGAGCTGGAGCCTGGAGGCCTCAGGAAGCTCTGCGTTCCAGCTTGTGAGCCAGGAGCAAGATTTATCCAAAGGGACCAAGGGAAGGGAACCTCCTCCTCCTCCTCTCCGTCTTCCTCCCGCTCCTCCTCTACTTCTTCCTCCTCCTGCTGCCTCTGGCCCTGGGTGATCCAGCAGCATGGAGAATGGTTAAGGAAAGGGGTTTAGGAACCAGAAAGGCCTACCCCTAAGCTGAGCCTCAGGTTTCTACACTAAACAATGGGGTAGGCCTACCTGTTCGGGCTGTTCCAAGGAGGCGGAAGGCAGTGTACACAGAGGGTACATGGGCAGCAGCACCAGGCCACTGCCAAGCCCTCCTGAGCCACGCCCATGTTCCCTTGAAACTGCCTGGTGTGCCCTGCGCTCAACACTGAACTTCCTACAGCTGGAGATGCAGCGAAATGACTAGCTCAGGGACATGCTCAGTTGACAATCTACTCACTCATTCACTCATTCACCCGCTAACTCACTCACTCATTCACCCGCTCACTCATTCACTCGCTCACTCACTCTCTTGCTCACTCACTCATTCACTCACTCACTCACTCGATCACTCATTCACTCACTCATTCAATCACTCCTTCACTCATTTACTAACCCATTCACTCACTCACTCACTCATTCACTAGCTCACTCATTCACCCACTCACTCACTCATTCACCTACTCACTCACTCACTCATTCACTCACTCTTTCAATTACTCACTCACTTATTCAACCACTCATTCAATCACTCATTCACTCAATCATTCCTCACTCACTCACCTATTCACTCACTCGCTCATCCCTTCACTCACTCACTCACCTATTCTTTCATTCATTCCCTCACTCACTCACTCATTCATCCATCCCACCATGGTCAGGCTCTCAGTGTTCCAGGCCTAGAGCCAACACAACAAACTAGGGCCACCTCTCAGGCTGACGGGTTGTGTGCTGGGTATAGTAGCCCTGATGATAGCGCTTGCCAATTTCTGTGGTATACACACTCCCACATGGGCATGCAGGAGCCACCGAGATGAAATTGGTGAACATGGAGTTGAAAAGAGCTGTGAACAGTGGGTGCTCATGATCCAGGGCCAGCTGAAGCTCTGGAAAGGGCAGATAGCTAACTCTGACAACGTGGTGTGATGCGGGCAGTGAGTCTTTCTCTCTGTAGCACATGTTATTTTGCAACATTTTGCACAGTGTGCTACTCAGGGGCAACCCTGGCATCTGGCTTATTCATTCAGCAGCCTTACTGGGGACACAGGTGATCAGTGGCCCCAACTGGTACTCGAGGAGCTCCAGACCCTGGAGAATGTGCAGAGCTGGGATGATGGAGCCCAGCAGAGGTGGCTGGCAGGGTGTGTGAGGTCAAAGGTAAGAAATTCCAAAAGGGAGAAGCATTCCCAGTAGGGGTGGAGAGAGGTGCACCAGCCAGGACCTTGTGACCCCAGGCAAACCTGGACTGCCTCTGAGCTGTGTTGTCCTGGTGATGAACGCAGAACAGTAATAGTACTGGCCCTGCCTGCCTGAGTGTGGCAGGGTGGGGGTGGGGAGGGGTGAGGGCCATGCCTAGCAACTGACCCTGCCCCTGAAAGCTTAGCCATGGGGACCACGCCCAGCAGCTGACCCTGCCCCTGAAAGCTTGGCCGTGATGACCCCGTGTTGAGAACTCTGCATTCACTTATTTCATATCACTATCCATTTCACAGGCCAGGAGACTGGGGTGACTGGCCTCAGACCCTGAGGTTGGCCAGCAGCAGGGCTGAGAGCTGACGCCTGCATTTCTGTCCTAATGGTGACACATCCTGGCTCAGGTGATCCTGCACAGAGGATGTCTCTGCGGGGACTCAGCTGCTCTGCCCTCCTCAGAGCACCCTCCTGTCACACAGCATGCACGGTCCTGGGCAGGAAGTTGGCTGGGTCCAGGTGGGCAGGCCTGTACCCCCACCCCTGCCCCCGACCTCCACACTTCGCATGTGCCGGGGGTCGGGGGCTGAGTGAGTGGGAAACACTCAATGCTTGGAGCCAGAACAAATCGCCCTCTTAATAGACTTTTCCACTGGAGTGGAGCTCCTTGACTTCAATTCATCCCCAGCTGGAAAACAAGCACATACAAAATCATGCCACATCGAGACGCAGTGAGGCCGCTGTGTAGGGCCAGCCACTGGGGACGAGCGATTGAACGCAGGCGCTGCCGAGCTGTGTCCGGCGCGAGGTGACTCAGGGATACCTGGTGCCCGTGCACTGCCCGGCTTACCTCCACCGAGGTCCTGGGCTTCCATGTGGACCAAGTCAGGGTCAGCGTCCACCCCAGACACAGCCCTGGAAAAGAAGAGCCGAGACTGGGGTCGGGAATGGAGTCACTGTGCCCATCCCCCAGCAGCTCCCCACACCCCATGACACCATGTGGCCTCCCTGGTTCTGAAGCCACACTTGCTCTTTGGGTCCGGAGGGCATCACCTCCCCAGGACCCCACCTGCTCCTGGGATGCTTGGAGTCTCTGCGTCTTCCTCGCATGAGCTGAGGGGTTGGGTTCCTTCCTGTCATGGAAGTGTTTGTAAAAGACTTTCTCCTTCATAAGAGACTTTCACATTGCTTTTTCATTTTTGTTTGTTTTGTTTTATTTTGATCATCTAAAATGACTGCAGGAGGCAGGTAGGCCTGGGACTCCCATCCTATCCTAATTTTAGAAATATGGAAATTGTGGCTCAGAGAAGCAAAATGACTCTCCCAGAGCCATACAGTGGTAAGGGCTGACCTGGGATTCAAGCCAGGCTCACCTGAGCTCTTGCTCCGTCTCCTGCTTCCCATGACCTGGTCAAGTGTGCCCTTGGGAAGATTCCTCTCTCAGCCATTGGCTCTCCCCTAGTGCTGCCTCCAGGGACTAGCCTGAATCCTTTCATGAGGGGGCAAAGGCTCCAGCGAGAGGAACGCACTCCCTACCCCGTCACTCGACAGTTTGCACCAGGCTGTCCCCACACACGGGCCTGGACCATGCGTTGTGAGGCAGGTGCCTTCATCTCATTCATAGGTGACCCCACTAGGGCCAGGACGGGCCTCTGACTTGCCTGAGGCAACGTGGCTCAGACCAGGGCAGGCCCAGGCTCCTGCCCAGGTCTGCTTGATCCCAAAATGCATGCTCTCCTCAGACCCCACACATTGCCCTGCTCACAACTAAGGCCTTCTCCTAATGCCACGAGTCCAGATGTCCCATCTGTTATGGGACTCTGCCTCCTTTGGGGGTGGTCCCAGCTTCAGAGAAGCTGTGATGGAAATGTGGGAGTTTTGCCAAGTGGCTGAGTTCCACAGACATCTCTAAGAGCCCGGTGGGACAAACCTACTGTGTACAAGGCCCGCTGCAGGCCCTGGGGACAGAGATAAAGGAGACACTGCGGTTGCCCTGTGAACTCCTGGGTCAGGACACTCAGGCTGGGGCTGTGGTTCTCCTACTCCACCCTCAATCCACCCATACCCCATCCCTGCCCGACTCCTCTCCCCATTTACTGCCCTGCTGGGTGAAGTCTTTAACTGGGTGGGAGGGGAGGGAGAAAGCTTCTGTCTTTAGAGGCAAAAGCCAGGTCCTGAGTCTGTGCTGCACACAGCATGTCACTTGAACTCATTTAGTAGTTCCATTTAGTGGCAGGTGCTCAGGTACAAGGAATGTCCTAGGTGCTGTAGTTGCCTTATCTCACTTACCTTGAATGATCCCAAATGGTTTGGTGATACCCATTTTACAGATGAGGAAACCAAGGCCCAGACAGGTGAAAACAGATCAAAGCTCATACAGCTAGCAGAGCAAGATCCACTACCCAGGTGCTGCCACTCCCAAAGCAACATCTTTTCATCACACAGGTTGCTTCCTGGCTTTACACAGCATCGTGCATGAAATAATGCAGTGAAGGGATAGTGGTGGGGAGGAGGAGTCCAGTTGCCCCACCCTCAGTGCAGAGTCTCAGCTGGAGTCTACACCTGCCCTGGCCCCTTTGTCCAAGGCTCTCCCCTGTGCTGTCACAGACTGTCCACCTGCATGGGGCTGCCTGGAGGTGGAAAACCTCACTTGCCCTCTTGGACACTCTCCCCTGGCTTTTCTAGTAATTACTCTGGCAGCAATTCTGCCTTGAATTTATACAGTACTTGTCCTCTCAGTGCTGAAGAGCCAGCAATGACAGGGCCAAGGCTGCTGCTCAGGGTTGGCAAGTCTGAGAGCCTCGCCTTTGAGGGACATCCAGCCATCCATTCACCACCTGGCTCACACGGGTTCTGTGAGGGGCCAAGCCTACGAAGCACCTGGAATGAGGCCTGAGAAGGGACAGAAGACATGTCCCACGGTCACAGCTCCACAGGCTGGTCCCCCAGGGAAGGCAGGGATGGGGTCCAATTTTGGTGTCACATCCAGCATATGCCTGGCTCCCGGGAAGGGAGTGCAGATTTTTTTTTTTTTTTTAATGAAAGGAACCTTAGTGAGGATCTTGTCCAAGGTTTCTCAAACCAAGCATCACATCCCATCTCCGAGATTTCACCATCTCCATGTGCCCACTGAACTGTCATCTACCTGCCACTTTCTTCACACTAAAAACTTCCACCTGCTTTAGCCTTCTGCGAAGCAAGACTCCCTGGGATCTCCTGGATTTGGCGGCTGGGCATGTTTGTTATCACACACATTCCAACTAATATGACGGTTAAAGTCGCTTATCCATTTACCACACCAGTTCCTCTCATGGAACCTTTGCCCAAGAGCAAACTGAGTCTCAAGATGAGGAAGTCACTTCTTGGTGTCAGTGGCCACTCAGCGCTGGGGGCAGGAGCACCCCCATAACCGACTTGCAAGTCATGGAGATGTCTCAGGCAGAGCGCCCAGTCCCCCCGTGGCCTCTCCCCATCACTGACAGTTTCCCACCCAGATTTGGCCCCATTTGCTTCCCAAACTTCCTCCCAACCTGCCTGGCACCAGGATCCCCATTTGCTTCACATTCTCCAGGGACCAGGTCCACCCAAGTGGCCCCAGGTGGACAGGAGATGTCCATAAATGGGTTTGAATGGTATGGACCCCACAGATGTGCCATGTGGCGGGAGCCAGCTAGGACTCCCTCGTAGTCTCTTGAGATTTCAAACACAGGGGCACCAGCATCAATCATTCTGACCCTAGGTAAAGAGCTCTCCCTTTCAAGGTGGAGTGTTGATTTCGGCTTTTGTGAATAGACCGTTTGTAACCTCCTTGGAAAGGAGGTCGCAGGCCTGACATTGCTCTCTCCTGAATACAGACAGGCATTGTTCCCTTCAGCAGTAGACCCTCCACCAGCAATATGGAATTTTAGCCTCATCATCCATCATCTGTGAAGCAGGGCAATGACACCTGCGGGCACAGGCTCCCTCTGCCCTCACTCATTCACTCACCCACTCACCCAATCACAGACTCACTCACTCACCCGCTCACTCTTTCAGTCATTCACTCACCCAATCATAGACTCACTCACTCACCTGCTCACTCATTCACTCAGTCACTCACTCAGTCACTCAATCACAGACTCGCTCAGTCACCCACTCATTCACTCACTCACTCATTCATTCACTCACTCATTCACTCACTCAATCACAGACTCACTCATTCACTCACTCACTCACTCAGTCACTCATTCACTTACTCAGTCACAGACTTACTCATTCATTAACCACTCAGTCACAGACTCACTCACTCACCCACTCACTCACCCACTCACTCACTTACTCACTCACTCACTCATTCACTTACTCAGTCACAGACTCACTCATTCATTTAACCACTCAGTCAGACTCACTCACCCACTCACTCATTCACTCACTCATTCACTCACTCAGTCACTCACTCACTCAGTCACTCATTTGCTCAATCACAGACTCATTCATTCACTCAGTCATAGACTCATTCACTCACCCACTCACTCATTCATTCACTCACCCACTCACTCATTCACTCAGTCATTCACTCACTCACCCAATCATAGACTCACTCACTCACCCGCTCACTCATTCACTCAGTCAGTCACTCAGTCACTCAATCACAGACTCACTCAGTCACTCACTCACTCATTCACTCACTCACCCACTCACTCATTCACTCAATCACAGACTCACTCATTCACTCAGTCACATTCACTTACTCAGTCACAGACTCACTCATTCGTTTAACTACTCAGTCACAGATGCACTCACTCACCCACTCACTCATTCACTCACTCAGTCACTCATTCACTCACCCACTCACTCAGTCACTTATTCACTCACCCACTCACTCAATCACTCACTGAGTCACTCACTCATTCACTCAGTCACTCACTCAGTCACAGACTCACTCACCCAGTCACTCATTCACTCACCCAGTCACAGACTTACTCACTCAGCCACTCACTCATTCACTGAATCACAGACTCAGTCACTCATTCACTAATTACTCACTCACTCAGTCACTTATTCACTTACTCATTCAGTGACTCACTCATGCACCCACCCACTCATTCACTCACTCATTCAGTCACTCGCTCACTCATTCAGTCACTCTTTCATTCTCTCAGTCACACACTCAGCTATTTACTTGTTTATTTACTCATTCACTCATTCATTCATTCTCTCACCTACTCACTCATTTATTCACTCACTCATTTATTACTTCACTAACTCATCACTCAGTCATTCATTCATTCCCTCACTCACACTCAGTTATTTACTCATTCATTTACTCACTCAGTTGTTACTCATTCACTCATTCATCATTACCTCACTAACTCATCACTTTTATGTAAATGACTCATTTACATAATGAGTAAATGATTCAGTCATTTACTCATTCATTTCCTCAGTCACCCTATAAATTCATTCATTTACCGTGTTTGTTCCTTTAGTCTTTGCTCTGAGCACTTCCCACAGCCATTTCTCAGTGTACTGGTGAAGGCCCTGGGCTAGACACTGGTGTACAGGTGGCCTGAGGCCTGGTCCCTGCTCCAGGCCCTTCAGTCATGGGTTTTGAAGACTCTCTTAGACTCTGCACTTATAACATCTCAGATAGAGCCCCACTCCCCGCAGGAAATGACAAGCCTGACACACAGGCCTTCTTGCTTGTCAAGGTCTCCACTGTTTAGAAATGGCAGGCCTGTGAGACGGCCTGGGGCAGGCAGTCCTCAGACAGTGAGTGTTTTGGGGGAGGTGGGAACTGACTTTCACCCCATTTGTGCTGAGGGCAGCTCCAGTGCAAATAGTTCTGTTAAGCCCTGAAAGGTGTGATAACCACGGCTGTAGTGGGGAGACCTCCATCTCTTCCTTCTATGGACAGAGGCCCTGCCACCCCCGTGCCCTACACCAGTCCCTGGAGCTAACAGAGAGGAAAGCTGAGGCTTCCCCTGGGTGAGCGTGGGGCTGAGCAAGGAGGCAGATGCAGGAACACCTGGTGAAGCCCAGGCGGCCAGACCACCCAGTAGAGTGGGTAAGGGCCACAGGCAGAGGTGGACCGAGGCTCAGGGCTGCAGCGTGGGGGCAGCAGGACCTAGAATGTGGGCCCGAGCCTATCCGAACCTCACTTCCCCGCTGTGACATGAGACCTAGATGCATGCCCGAGCCTCAGCTCTTCCCTGTGACATGAGGGGACCCTCACGGGCTGCTGTGGGGATGCCATGGAACAGTGCATTCGGAGCCTCCATGCGCTGCCCAGGGGACACTCAGTATTCAAAGCAGGGTGGCTGCGGGGCAGCTGCTGTTATGATTTTATTCTGGGGTGTGGAGAGACTGAGGGTGGGTTGGGTGGGGGGTAGCAGGCGCCCGAGGCCCTACTCAGAAGGCAGCAGGTATCAGGGCACCTGGAGCTGCTCCCTCCCGCTTGCAGGCCCCTCT
Source organism: Rhinopithecus roxellana (assembly GCF_007565055.1). Classification (NCBI taxonomy): domain Eukaryota; kingdom Metazoa; phylum Chordata; class Mammalia; order Primates; family Cercopithecidae; genus Rhinopithecus; species Rhinopithecus roxellana. Next base: position 180,331,852 of record NC_044550.1, on the reverse strand, counting down.
AATGAGCTTGCTGTATAGCCTCGCAAAACGTTAATGAGGCAGCTCAGACAGAACACGGGGCTTTGGCAGTTCCCACTGTCAGTTCAAGGACAAAGAGCTCCTTGGAAATGCTGTCCGAAACAGCATTATTCAGTGCTTACAAGGGGAGGAGGGCATCCCCACCGTTGTCACCACGCTCCAGGAGAGATCCCGGGGCCGTAGTGGCCAGTGTCTGCTGTGATTCCCTCGAATAACAGCAGGGAAACTTGGGGGAGGAAACAATTTGATTTGCCTGAGATAATAACATGTTTGAATTATCACCAGTTTCCCTCCAGGCACTGTGGGTCGGTTACTTTCTCTGGCTGGAGAGCTGTCCATGAACCTGGCCTGGCCTGGGAGTGAACAGAGCTCTGCCAATTCCCCAGAGCGACCTGGCTCCAACGTCCCACCTCCTGGCTCTGCTCCCCACCTCTGCGAGTGCTTAGGCCCAGGCGTCCCACCGCAGGGCAGCTCTGGCTCCTGACGGTTGACAGCAATGACAAGGCCAGTGATGGATGGTGGTGCTCTGGTTTCCAGGGGAAGAACCGGGCCCTCCTGTGGGGAGCCCGCAGACAGACAGCCGTCACCTCTCCCCATGAGCCAACGGTGTGAACACCAGCAGTCGGCATTCCAGAGGAAAAAGCCTTCTTTCAGCCTGTGGGGTGGCCAGGACGCCAGTCTCCTGCCACGGTCTGCGTGACATTACAAACGGCCCTTGCCCACTCTGCAGCCAGCAACTTGAACTTCTTAATAATTTTGTCTTTAATTGGAGCTTTGGAAGGGAAGGCTGAGGGGGCAAGAGAGCATATATAGGGCTGATAGCCCGGGTTCCCTCTCCAGCCCTGTGCCCTCGGGACGGGTAGGAAGCCCTTTCCATGTGTTTTTCTGTTGGAGAGACTGGGCTGTGGCCTGTGCAGGAGCCTGTGCAGGGGTCTGTTCCACACGTGGGATAAGAGAAAGGCTAGCACTGTGTGTGTGTGTGTGTGTGTGTACACACACAAGAAAGAGGGATGCCGTGGAATCAGCACATGAAGGAGTAGTGTGCGTCTGGAAAGGCAGTGTGACCAGAAGGACGGGCCGTGGCCCCAGCAGGAGAGGCGCAAGCTTGAGCTCTGAGCAGCTGCACTGGCTCCTGGCCCCGCGCTGCCGCCTGCGACCTCGGGCAAGCCCTCCTTTTCCACAGCCCTCATGGACACATTCCACAGACATTTCTCAAGGAAAGCCGAGTGCCCCCCGTGCCGTGAGGCTGGGGTGCTGCCCAGGTGGCACACTGAGAGGCTCCCCTGAGGATGCCCTCGAGAGGCCAGTACCCACCGTCTGAACTCAGAGGCCCCAGTGGCTCTTCGCCTGGGATGGGGGTCTTCTTTCTCTGGTCTGGCTCCCTGGGGTGGGGGCTTGTCTGGGGCACGACCCCAAACTTATCCTGCTCATTGGCACCCAGCAGGCGCCAGGAAGGGTGACAGGTTGAGCAATGGGAGGGGAGCCCAGGCGTGGATAAACAGGAGAGCAGGGCCGGGGCAGGCCGGGTCAGCACCCACGGGGTCTGTTAGTCAGGGGCTGAGTTGGGGCCTGGGGTTGGGTGGGGAGCATAGAGTGGTGGGCCGGGAACATGTGTACATCAGCACCTCTCTCCACTGGGGAGGCTGTGAGGCCCGGGGAGGGAACAGCAGTGGCACAGGGCCACATAGCTGGTTCGTGAGCAAAAACGTGGCCTGAGGGACACCAACCCCTGGACACTACCATTTCTGATACCACCCACTGCAGAGCAGGAAGAACGACTAGGGGGGTCCCCTGGGAGGAGGAGGGTATGGGGCTGCAGACAGAGGCAGTGGACGGCGGGGACCCAGTCCCGGGCTGGGGAGGGTCCAGAGGAGGAAAGGGGGCTGCGGGCCCCTGTGGGGCTCCCAAGGATTTGGGGGAAGTGCTCTCACCGGAGCTGCGGGCCCCACAGGTTTGGGGTAGGGAAGTGCTCTCACTGGAGTTGCAGGCTCCACAGGTTTGGGGTGGGGCAGTGGTCTCAATGGAGCTGCGGGCCCCACGGGTTCGGGGTAAGTGCTCTCACCGGAGCTGCGGGCCCCACGGGTTCAAGGTGGGGCAGTGCTCTCACCAGAACACGTGGTCTTTGGTCACTCGCTCTTGCAGAAGTGTCCACTTTTTCCCCAAGTCAGATGACACGTAGAGCTTTAGGGCAAAAAAAGGAGAAACAAAAACTTGGTCAGGACGTCAGGAATAAGCTGCTTCTGAGAGACGGAGATGTCCCTGACACAGTGGATCCCCCAGGAGAAGTCGGCCTTGTCCAGCGGACACGTGGAGGCGCTGTGCTCATGTTGGGGTACAGACCAAACCCCACTGCCTCCAGGAGGAACCATTCCTGTCCCCAGTCCAGCTGGCAGGACCCGGGAGATGAGGCTCTCCAGGATGAAATCCAGAGGGATCTCACAGAGGAGGTGCGTCTGAGCCTCAAAGCTGGGAGGGACTTTATAATCCTGTGTGAGGATGCGAGGAAGGGCGTTTGAGAGGAAGGAGCCACGTGTCACCAGGGCTGGAGCAGTGAATGGACGGCAGAACAGGACACAGCAGTGGCCCCGGGCAGGGGTGTGGCATCTGCTGCAGGGGTCAGTGCAGGTGCAGGTGGGCTGGGGCCTGACACCAGGGCCGCCCTCACAGCGTGTGACCAGTGCCACAGCCCAGGGACCTTGCTCAGAAGGGCCCCACTCCTGGGGCTTAATTCTCTGCAGCCGCCGACTTGAACTTCTTAATAATTTGTCTTTAACTGGAGGTTTGGAAGTGAAGGCTGAGGGGTCAAGAGAGCATGTGTAGTGCTGATGGCCTGGGCTTCCTCTCCAGCCCTGTGGCCTCGGGATGGGTTCTCAGCTGCCTGTGCCCATGGTCCTATCTCCACACAGTGACCACCACGGTCCTTGTCCCTGGTGAGTGCCAGGGCCAGGCCTGGGCCCAGGAAGGGGCAGGGGTGGGCGCCCTGAGCACTGTCTTGAGGCCAGCCCTGGGGGCCTGGGAGGGTGTCCCTGTGAGCCGGGGAGCACAATATTAAATGGCTCATAAAGAATATGGTGACAGGCCCAGAGAGAGAGCACAGAAGAAAGGAAAAGCACTTTACCTGATGGTCAACATTTTTCACTTTGCACTGCACCCCGCAAATGACACAGCTGGCCCTACCCAAAACCACCGGCCAAGACTGGATAAGATGAGGCGCTCAGGGGCTCCGTGGTCAGACAGTGTTTCAGAGAGCCCACACGCGAGGCCGTGGGTGGAGGCAGGGAGCCCGGAGGAGGCCAGGCCTGGGCCCAGCTGGGGGCGGCAGGAGGATGGAGAGGAGGACAGGGCTTGAGAGAGGCCTGTGCAGGCAGCTCGACAGGTCCTCTGAGGGTGAGCAGAGCAAAGAGGGTGAGAAGGTCCTTGGATCTGTGCCCTGGAACCTGGGAGGAGTGAATGGGGCCAGGGGTACTCAGGTCTGTGCCCTAGACCTGGGAGGAGTGGACAGGGCCAGGGATACTCAGGGAGCCTACTCCTAGACCTGAGAGGAGTGAGCAGGGACAGGGGCGTCCTCGGGTCAGTGTCCCAGGCCTGGGAGGAGTGTATGGAGCCACGGGGTCCTCGGGTCAGTGCCCCAGGCCTGGGGAGAAGGGAAGGGGCCAGCTGGTCCTCGGGTTCACAGCCAGGGCTCTGGCCTGGGGATCTCATGTGAGGCAGGACCTTGATCAAGCTATGAGTTTTGGAAATGCCAGGTGAAGTTGCCAGGGCCACGGGCAAGGCCCAGAGCTTCTCCCCTTTCCATGATGGCCCTTGGGAAAGGGCCTCCCCCTCCTTCATGGAAGAGACAGTCCTGGAGGGAGCCAAGATCTGCTCTGGCAGGAGGGAAGCCAGCTCTCCGGCATAGCGGCGTGTGGGGTGGCGAGGACATCTCTATCAGGACGCTCCTCTTGGCCACACCAAGCCCCACCATGCCAGGGGGGTGGGACTTCATAGCTCCATTCTCCATAGGAGAAACTGGCTATGGGTGCTGGAAATGCTACCCCAAATGTGGCATCTTGGAAACTGAGAAAACAGCAGAAGCAGGAAGCCTGTTCTCCGTTCCCTCCCCTTTCTTCCCTGAAACAGCCCCTAAACCGAGGAAGGGCATCCCCCGACCTCCTCCCACCCTCTCCCGGAAGACCCTCATGTGACAGGTGTCCTGCTCGAGGCCCAGGGAAGGAATGCCGCACCAGGAGGCTGAGAAGACACTGGACACACAGCTTTGCTAAGCCCCACTCCCTTCCCCGCTGCCCCTCATCTGATCACACCCCTTTCCCTCCCATTGCACTTCTCCAGGACCAGCCCCTGTCCATCAAACCTAAGCATAAAGCACGAACGTCCTGTCTCTTTGGGTCTTCATTTCGAACACTCCCATGTCACAGGAGACGTAAATTACATGAATTTGTTGTGCTTCTGTCTGGCTCCTGTCTTTTGCAATGGAGGCCTCAGCCATGAACCTTGAGATGGGTGGGAAAAGATCTTCCTTTTCTCCCTCCACTGGAGCTCAGCGAGCAGGGGTGCTCTCCGAGGCGGTGGTGCTGGGTGTGTAGCTGCCCATGACCATGATGGGCGCCATAGGCAGCTGCCACACTCCAGAGGCCAAGAGCAGGCAGGGTCCTATGTGTCATCTGACACAGGAGAGCCGGGACAGGTCCACCAGGACAGGCAGGGGCCCAGGGGTCAGGAGCTGTGACTGTGCCGGGGCCACCTGGGCCCTGCAGCCTGGGGTGGCAGCTGCTGTGTGTGCAGTCACTCCTGGTGGACCTGCCTTCCTTGCGTGCTGCTCCAGCCCTTCCAGTGCCTCCTGTGTTCAATTCCCCCGGTGGAAGTTCTGGATGGGCCTCTAGTTTCTTCCCCCACTGACTGGCATCAGGCCAGCATCTGAGGGTTGTGGGGGTTTCGGCAGCCAGAGGAAGCCAGAGGCCATTCCAGGAGGAGGGAACAACCGAACACAGGCCCTGCAGCCAGAGGCGCTGAGCACACAGTGGGGCTGGCTTCAGGGTGCCGGCCCCCCATGGTGCCAAGGCCAGTGTCACCAGCAGGCTAGGCTGATGCTGGGGGAGGGGACAGAGCTCTGACTTCATCCCTTAGGGCTGGGGAGTTAGAGAAGGGTTTTAAGCAGGCGGCAAGAGCTTCCCTCCCTGGTGTATGGCAGGGGCACGTGACAGCTGTCACTGAAGCACACCCTGAGAGTGATCCCATGGCCTAAGAAGAATGTGCCTTCCGAATTCCCAGCTAAGGAATCCGGGAGTGGTCAACCCCAAGACTCAGCCCTTACCCATGAGGAACAGGCCCCGGCCCATGCCTTGGAATGCAGGCCCTGCAGGGGTAGAGTTCCTCTGTTCTGGGCTGGGTGGAGGTTGCTAGGGGAGGGTGCGGAGGGAAAAAGCTACATAAACTGCAGGCTTCTTACAAATGGGAGCAGCTCTCCTGTCCAGCCCACTGCCACCAGACTGTCCCTGCATGTAACTTCTTCCAATCAACCCTGTGTCTCATTCACTGTTTCTGGGTCTCTTCTGTGGCCTCTTGGGCACAGTGCCATCCCTGCTGGAGTCAACAGGGGCCTGGCACAGCAACTGGGAAACGCCTCTGCTCACTCTGGAGGAGATGAACGGGATGGCAGAGGGGCCTCCTGGAGCCAGTCTGACCTCCTCTTCTCTCTCCAGAGTGGCCAGGACATCTAACACCAATGCCAGGAAGCCTGGGCTCCCATCCTCACCTGGAACCAGCTACCTGGGCAGGCCTAAACTGGCTGACAATCCTCATCCTCACTCAGAAGGTCGGGATGAATCAACTGGATCACGTGCTTTGGAAGAGTCTAGCCCGTGTCTGACACGCAGTCCATCCACAACACGCGTTTGCCTTTCCCCGTCCTGGACAACAGGAGACTCTGTTCCTTTTCCCTTGCCTCTCCTCCGACTCTGGCTCAGTGTTCATTTGCATTTCAATACGTTTCATCCCTAACTCCCAGGTGATGAGTGAACACAGACATTGGGGCTGGGCCAGTGATTCTATAACTGATGTCCCCAGTTCATCTTTGATTTGCGTTATGTTTTTGCCAGCTGCCCTTCTGGGGGTAGGGGCTGTACTGGTGCAATACGGCCCACACTGCATTTATCAGGGGGGGATGGACCACGTGGGGTTTAGGGGATCCTTTGCACCCCAGTAGCATCTTACGCTGAAATCCTTGTTATTGAAGCAAAGCTCAGAGCTCACCGTGTTTTGTTGCAGATTCAGGTGTGGGCCAGGAGAGGGCACTGGCCGCCGCACAGGTGTGGCTGATGGAAGAGGCAGGCTGGGCTGGGCTGGGCTGGGCTGGGCTGGGAGGGGAGAGAGGGCTGGACAGGGAAGCGGGGATCCAGGTCTGCGGAGCTGGCATCTGCCTCCGTGTCATGGCCGCTGAGTCCGTTCCTTGCCTCAGTTTCCCCATCTATAAAATGATGCCCCAGCTGTAGCGTTTCAAAGGGGAGAGTCTGTGAGTCTAGGGTTCTTGGGCTCCAGCAGGCCTGGCTCCACTAGCACCCACCGTACACAGAGGGAGACCCTGCGTGCGTTCCAATGCTGTTCCGAGCCTCAGTTTCACCACTTCTTAAAACGGGAATCGGCCTCCTACTTTGAGGGATGTTGTGGGATCATCCAGGCACGCGGCAAAGCGGTTGCACTTGCCATGCACACGGCACTTTCTGTCGTGATTACTGCCTGATAACAGCCATAATAGCAGGATCCGCTCCACGTGTGAGCACCAGCCGGGCCCTTTGCCTCTCAAGGCGCCCCCACAACATCGCTAGGAAGTAGATGCTTCTAAAAATACCTCATGCAGACGGAAGATGGAGGCTCGCAGCAACTGAGTGATTCGCCCAGGGTCACCCGCTGTCAGACCCGCACTTGAATGATCTGTGGTTTGAACGCACTTCTCTTTATTCCTTCTGTGATCAGGGTCTGTCTAGAATGAATCATTTGAGCACAGCAATTTCCATCACTGGCCCAGGAAGGAAGGAAGGCTCAAGTCAGCCACTCCACCCAGATTCTCCATCTGCATAATGGGCACAACATTCACACTAATAGCGGCCAGGATCAGAGGCCACATCTGCTGGCCCCGAGGGCTGGCACGACTGACTTCTTCTGTGCCACGTGCTCCTTTTCTGTTCCCACATGTCCTTGTCATGGATGCTATGTTATGAGGAACAAATGACATCACGGATGTCACTGCTGCTGCAGACACCGCTGCCGCCACTGCTGTTCATCAAAGAAGGATGTGCAGAATCTCAGAAGGGAAAGAGGTCATCAAGCCCAACCCTGTGCAGCCCTGTCTTTCAGCACAGGCAGGTGTGCCCCCTCTTCCTGGAAGCCCACCTGGGCCTAATCACCCTCTGCTCCTGACCCAGCCTCCAAGCCCAGTGCCCAGGGCCTTTTCCTCTCTGGGTTCTTGTCCTCGCCTTCCTGCTGCCATGTTTAACAAGTCACCATGCTTCAGACGCAGTTGTGTACCCTGTACCAGCTGCATGCTGCACCCCTCTCCACCCAGGGCCATGGTCCAGCTGGGCCACACCGTCTCCATGGACCCCTGCTCCCAGCTCTTGGTCCTGCAGCTGCAGAGTACACCTGGTCCTGCCACTCTCCACGCAGACCTTCCAGGAGAGGCGTGGCCTCCACAAAAGCCCACGCCCTCACGTGATTACACAGCTCTCCCGAGGCCGTCGGACCCCCCTCTGGCTGCCATCCTGCTCACTCCCTGCATGCCCCCACCCCAGGCACACTCGGCTCGGGGCTCACTCACACTCGTGGCGCTAATGTGTGCCCAGGGTCCTCTGAGCATCTGCACCTGCTGTGCCCTCTGCCTGGAATGCCTTTCCTCATCCCCAGCCGGTGTTCAAGACACAGTTTAAAGTCACCCTCTGGATCAGGCATTGCTAAGGCCACTGGCTCAGAGCCCCTGCTCCTTCTATTGCAAAGCCAGGGTTAGAGCTCTGTCTGTGAAGTCAGAGTCTGTGCCTAGGGCCCAGGTGCCAGAGAGGACGGGGCTGCAGTGTCTTTGTCCACCGCACCCTCATGTCCTGGTGCCAGCGCCAGCGCCAGCTGGGACTTGGGGAGGGATCCCCGGGCTTGTCCCCTCGTGCTATGCTCAGAACCCTGGTTCTCTGGCCTCCAGCTCCTCAGATCCAGGACATCCTGTGTCTCCTAGTCCACTCCCATCGCTCCCCAGGGCTGCCCTGGTGCCTGTCCCTGGTTTCTAGCCTCTCTTCCTCCACCATGGCAGGCCCAAGCTCACATTCTGGGCTCTCCCACCATGCAGAAGCCAAGCCCCTTGGCAGCCCCCTCACTCCCCGCCTGCCCTCAGTAGACCCAGCAGTTTCTAACGCATGCCTCATCACCTGCTCTGCACCACCATCTTCATCTAGAAAGGAGGCCCTGCAAGGGCAGGGGCTGGTCTGTTTTGTTCCCAGCGGTTGCCCCAGCTCCTGAAACCTAGGAGGCCCTCTACAAATACTCCCAGGCAGAGGAAGGCCGGGTCTTAGTTCTGAGGTCGCTGCTGCCTGGGGGCGGCATGAGGCCCACTTTGAGGCTCATGCCACACATCCCCCTTCCAGGATCCTCTCCTCCCAGGAAGTGACTCAGGCCCCATTTCTGCCCTGATGACCCCTGATTCCTTGACACCCTCTCCACGTCACTTCCTCCCTGCACCACCCCCAGCTTAGCAGGGCCCAGCTGGAGCTGGCTCCTGTCTTAACCAGCCCTGCTCCCCCAGCCTCCATGTCTTCCTCCTCCTCCTCTTTGGTCTCAATAAATGTCCTCCCTCCTTCCCACCATCCACCAGGTCCTCCAACCATAATCCCAGAGGTGCCCACCACCCCACCTGTCCCGCTGTAAGCAGAGCCCTCAGGGGCTGGCACCGCATCCCATCTCAGGCCACCCCACTTCCCCACCCCACCTCGGCTGCTCCTGCCTCCCCCAGTCTCCCATCTCGGAAACTTCAGCAATGAGACACTATGAAAGCAACCGCAGTGAAGCTCAAATGCTCAAGCTGCCAATTAGCTGGTCCTGTAGCAGCAAGGCTTTGCCACGGTTCACGCTTCAGAGCCGAGATGAACACACCTGGAGCACTCATGCAGGGCTGCCCATGGCAGGGTCCCCGCGGATGAGCAGATCAGAAGAACCAGCCGAGGGCTGAGCCCACTGCAAGACTGGCCAGGATGTTGCCCAAGGAACCACGGCCAGGAGACTGCAGGTGTGAAAAGTAGCAAACCCTGGGTGGCTGGCGACCCCCCTGCCCTCCTCGTCCACATCAGAACTGGATCTTCCTCACACAGCCTTTATTCTCTTACCAACAGTGGATGAATTCCTGAGCTCACCTTGAAAACTACAGACCCCACCACTGTCGCAAGTGCAATTGCAGCAAATGTCCCCTCCCTCCCTCTTCCCCGCTGCTGGAGAAAAGCAGACAGGGCCCTGCATCATGGAACTGTCCCGGCAAAGGTGCCTCCACGGCATCTTCAGGGATGAAGGCTGCGCCCGTGACCCTGACCGTGAGCGATGAGAAAGGCGGCTGTCTGTGTGGTTGTCCGGCAATATTTTGCGTTCCAGGTACCACGAGTGAAATCATCTCTCTCTTCAACAAGCCTGGGAGTTCACTTTGCTAGGCCACCCTCCTTTGCCACCACCCGCTTGGAGAAAGCACCCACGATTGCTAAATTGTCTTAAAGAAAGAGGTTGAGAGTCTGTCTTGCTCAGCCCATCAAACCCCAGCTAACCCCACTCCCACGGTTGCCCGAGTCCAGCCATTTGGAATGGGGGCCCCTTCCCCAGCTTCCTCCCACCCTGAGCTTCGGCTCTATTGAACTACGCACTGTGATCTAAATCTGCTTTTTCGCTCTCTCGCCTCCAGGCCTTTGTGTAAACCATGCCCTCTGCCTGTAACATCCCTACTTTCCTCTCATCGCCTGACTACCTCCTGTTTTTCAGGGCAGCCTCATTCCCAGCTCCACATCTCTGCAGGTAAGAGTCTGGGTCACCCGGCCTGACAGCCGAGGCCCTGAGTGATTGCCCTGGGCCCTGTTTCCAGTAAACCCCCTCTGGTGTAGCGTAAGTCACACTCCCCCGACAGGATGCACCCCGATCCCAAAACACACATGTGCCTCCTGCCCTGGGCTTTTGTCCAGGATGTTCTCTTCACACGGGATACTGTATTAGCCGACGCGGGCTTCCATAACCACATAACCCAGAGGGTGTGGCTTAAACCACAGAAACAGATTCGCACACCGTTCTGAGGCCAGAAGTCCAAGATCAAGGTATTGGCAGGGTTGGTTTCTCCCTCCTCGGCTTGCAAACGCCACCTTCTCCCTCGCCTTTATGTGGTCTTCCCTCTGCCTGTCTTTTTTTTGGTGTCGTTTTTGAGTTTTTGAAACAGAGCCTTGCTCCGTCACGCAGGCTGGAATGCAGTGGTGCAACTGTATCTCTCTGCAGCCCTGAAACTCCTGGGCTCAATCGATCTTCCTGCCTGGGAGTATCGGTGTGCGACACCACTCCCGGCTGTCTGTGTCCTGATCTCTTCTTATAAGGATACCAGTCAAATGGATTGGAGCCCACCCTAATAGTCTAATGTTTACTTAAGGGCCCTATCTCCGAATGTGGCCACATTCTTTCGTACCAGGGGTTAGAACTTCAACACAGGAATTTTGGGGGACACAATCCAGCCGTATGGAGGCACACCTTTCACCCCCACCCCTGAAGTCCTCCCAGTCCAGTTCCAGCTCCAGCTCAGCTGCCTGCATCTTGGGGGCGCTGTCCCCAGCCTGCCAGCCCCGTGTGCACTGTGGGGAGCTCATGCCTGCATAGCTGTTTGCTGACTTCCTTGCGTCCTGGGCGTTTATCTCCTGTTCCTCTGCTAAGCCGCTCACAGCTCGCGGGCACACACCTGCCTCGCTCACCTGAGGCCCCAGTGGTAGCCCCGAATCCATGGCTGCCGGGTGTACAAGGCCCATTTGCTGACTGAAAGATCACGTTTGACTCTAGGGCAGGGGCTGGTAAATGCGCTCTGTAAAGGGCCAGGTAGTAAATATTTTCAGCCACGGGGGCCGTGTGGTCTCTGTAGCAACCACTCACCATGGCCTGGGGAGCAGGAAGGCAGCCAGAGACAGTGGTACACAGAGATGGTGAGCCATACACCCTGGAGCAGGTGTCAGCAAACCACGGGCTGTCGCCTGGGTTTGTAAATGGAGCTTCACTGGCACACAGCTGTGGTAAGAAGCCATCACCTTGTCTATTCAGAAAGGACTTTTTAAAGAAAGTGTTCATCCCCTAGAACATAAGCTTCATGAGGGCAAGGAGTCTTTACTAAGCTTGTGGAGCAGTGCCTGCATGCAGTATGTGTTCAATAAATACCTGCAGCTCCAGCCATTTGTTGTACTTCTTTTTCTGTCTCGGCCTCAGTGAGAGAGGCTGGAAGCAGCTGCGGCCTTTCATGGAGCCAGGCACTGAGCTGTGCTTATTGAATGCCGCCTCACTTCACACTCACACATACACACACGAACACATACACACATGTACACACACACATGCATGTACACATTCACAAACACACTCATAAGATGGCAGTTTTCCCTTTTGACAAATGAATTGAAGCTCAGAGAGGTTAGGTAAGTTACTCAAGGTAACACAGCACTCCCTTATGTCAGCAATTCCCATCTCACAGACTTGAGCTCACAGGACTGTACCAGGGGCTGAGGAGTCACCCCTGCCTTCAAGAAGGATGGCTGGTCACCTCCAGCCCTTTCTCTGTGTCATCTGAGTGACTCAGGCCAGGCACCCTTCTATCTCATGGCTCAATTTACCCATCTGCAAATCGGGAAGGCACTGCTCATACCCACAGTCAATACATGCATAAAAAGTGAGTCATTACCATGGGTTCCTGTGGGCAAGGCAATAAAGCCTCCACATTAATGGATGGCATTATCATTGTCATCATTGCCTCATGCGCTTGTGTTTATGACACCTGCCTTGGAGCTTTATGAAGCCTTTCAAACTCACTCTCCTGGGAGGCGCTTTTACTATCCACCATCAATTGCTGCAGAAATAGAACATTTCTGCTTAAGAAAAGACAAACACCAGCAAATAAACAAGAAAAAACACATCTGGGACAGCCCAGTCACCGCAGCTGAAACCTGCATGGGTACATCCTGTGGAAGGGTGAATTTCATCCCTCGACACCTCAGAAAGCAGTAGAGGTGGTAAGCGAGGACACGCCTCCTACTGTCATATAAAGATAAAAAGATAAAAAGTCAGAGTGAAGCAGGACAGGAGGGAGGGAAAGGAGCAGCTTGAGGGCCCAGGAAGGGCACACAGAAGAGTGTGCCAGTGTCTCCCATGGTTTCTGGAGGTTCTTTGAGTCTGCCCTGGACTGTTAGTGGGAGTTGGACGTGATTGGTGGCACTCAACATGCTTTCTTTTTTTTTTTTTTTGAGACGGAGTCTGGCTCTGTCACCCAGGCTGGAGTGCAGTGGCCGGATCTCAGCTCACTGCAAGCTCCGCCTCCCGGGTTTATGCCATTCTCCTACCTCAGCCTCCTGAGTAGCTGGGACTATAGGCACCCGCCACTGCGCCTGGCTAATTTTTTGTATTTTTAGTAGAGATGGGGTTTCACCATGGTCTCGATCTCCTGACCTTGTGATCCTCCCGCCTCGGCCTCCCAAAGTGCTGGGATTACAGGCATGAGCCACCGCACCCAGCAACATGCTTTCATCCCTCACTCCAGGGTGCCTTGTTGCACTGCAGAGGCCTCAAAGTCGCAGCCCAGCATTGCATGGACTCCCTTGCAGCTAGATTTCTGGGTCAGGTGGGTGCACTTGTGCTAGGTTTGGAAGGTGAATGTGAGGCAGAGGCTTTTTCCTGCCCCACTGGGTCATGTCTGCTGCCAGCAAGGTCAAAGGACATGCTGCTATGTCCACCCTCCAGCTCTGGAGGGTGGAGAGGTGGTGGTGGTGAAGGCAGCAGCTGGACTCCACATTCTGGTATCCAGTCACTGGCTTTGTGGAAGTTACTAGGTGCAGGCTGTAGCAATGGCAACATCAGCTGCACCAATCACATGTTTTTGAGCTTGCTAAGTCTGGGAGGTTCTGGTCCCCACCTTCCTGACAGGCAGAGGTAGAAGCTTCCTGGTGGGTCTACACCACAGGCTTTCAGGAGGCATCCTGGGGAGGGGGGTCCAGTCTAAAACCCCCTCCCTATCTCCCAATAATTTAGAAAGCACTGATCCCTCCTGTTAAATCCCTTTTCTGCTTACATATCCAGAGGGGAGTATTGTTCCTGCCCTGAGCCCCAGCAGATGAAAATTCTTAGAGCAAAATGAACACATGCTGAGTGAGGGCTTCTCATTGCTGAGAGAATTGTTCTGTTACTCAAGAGATGCCCAATCTCCTCCCTGTTCTGAAGTCTGAGGTCAGAGTGAGCCATCAATGTGGTGTCGAAGCTTGTAGCTCTGCTGGGCAGCTCATGAACCTGCTGATATTCACAGCAGCCAATGCGAAGGCTGCACCTCTGTTCACTCCATATTAGGGCTCTCCTCACACCCACTGCCAGCACTTTCTACTATTTCTTTAATATGGATCAATGCAAACACTGCTTTACTTAAGGCTGGGGGACTGTGAGGGTTTTTCTTTTTCTTGTCATAGGTGATCATCTTTATTGCTCTGAAGATGTATTAAAAATAAAGATACATTCTGATCCATTCTTTAAGACCCTGTTTGAACATTCCTCCTCCAGGAAGTCTTCCCTGATTGCCTACCCAAAGGTATCTTCTCTGCCTTACTAAGTTTCCGAAAGGCAATCCTGGGCTCAGATCAATTTCTCACAGTGCTGGGAAGCAGAAGTGCTTGACGGGGAATAAAATCCAAGAAAATATAGAAGTGAGTTTATGCTTTTAGAAGTAAGTGCCCAGGGTTCTGCTTCGGCAAGCAGGTCTGAGGACCAAGCACAGAGGAAACAGGCTGGTCAGTTTCATGTCAGCAGCCCCCAGGAAGCTGGCATGGGAAGGGACTGCTGGGCTCTCACGTCCTACCAATCCCAAGGACCTACTGCAGTTGGCTGAGCCTTGGAAGAAATGCATACTATGCTGTCACCCAGGAAGGCTGTCCAGGCTCCAAGTAAAGTAGCCTCAGAGTGACCCAAATCATAACGAGGATAAGGGAGGCATTGTAAAGTCATGGAACAGGGCACACTGAGGGTAGGTGGATAGGTGTTTTCTGGAGGCAGGGCTGATATCTGGGAAGGAAGAGGTAGGGAAGGAAAGGGAGGCAAGCCTTTGGCTTTGCACAAATCTGCAACCCTTGGAATGGAGCAATTGTGTCCACTCGATTGACTCTGAGCTTGGCATGTGACTTGCTTTGGCCGATGCTGTGTGAGCAGATGTGATGTGTTCCAGGTCAGAGCTGTTACGCTAAAGCTGCTCATGTGGTTTGCTCTGCAACCCCTGGAGCCTCTGCCCCCCATCATGAGAATAGCCTGCTCTCAGCATAAGAGTCCTATGGGGACGTGAACTCCACCATTAACCAGGAGCCTCATATAGCCAATCCCAGCAAAGCCTAGCAGAGCCGCCGGGCAACCCACAGAGCCCCAGGAAGAAGAAATAATGCTTGTTTCTGTAAGCCATTGAGGCTTGGGGCTGTGTGTTACTCAGTATGATTGTTGCAGATACCTGCCTAACACACCAGATGTGTTGGAGTCAAGGCTGGTGTTGTTCCACCACACCACCCTACTTCTTGGGAATTAGAGCTTTGAAAAACCGCATAGCCCCTCAAAAACTAAAGCCCTGTTGTCATTGTTATTAATTTACTCAAATTCCTCATTCCTTTTACAACTGCAACTAAGCCTTTTTCTTCCCCTTTTCTTTTCTTATCGTCACAGAAAAGAACCAAAGCAAATAACTGAGATTTCAGCTCCATTAATTTTTCAGGGCACCATAAATTAAAGAGCAATTGCAATGCAGTCAATTTCTGCGGGAAAATAAGTCTCCTTGATTGTGCTTTAGTCTAATTACATGGAAGGCTAAGTAGTGCTATTAATACCCAGAAACACAAGCTATCACCAAGGAAGGTGCCAGGAGCAAAGAGGCAGCCCAGGAGGCTGAGAAATGCAGGGACGCCAGTCAGGGAAGACCAGACCTTGGCAAGGAGGCCAGGTCCTGTCGACAGCCATGGCAAAGGACAGCCAGGAATTTCCATTTGGAGGTCCCTGACCTGGACAGTCCCTGTTGGTAGAAATTTATCATTCATTCATCTAACCAACAGTCTGCCATCCATCCATCACCCATCCATCCACCATCCACCCATCCATCCACCATCCATCCTTCCATCCATCATCTATCCATCCACCCATCTATCTGTCCACCCATCTGTCTACCCATCCATCCATCACCCATCTGTCCACCATCCACCCATCCATCCACCATCCATCCATCCATCCGTCCATCCATCATCTATCCATCCACCCATCTATCTGTCCACCCATCCGTCTACCCATCCATCACCCATCCGTCCACCATCCACCCATCCATCCACCATCCAT
The DNA here is from genome assembly GCF_007565055.1 of Rhinopithecus roxellana. Classification (NCBI taxonomy): domain Eukaryota; kingdom Metazoa; phylum Chordata; class Mammalia; order Primates; family Cercopithecidae; genus Rhinopithecus; species Rhinopithecus roxellana. The sequence continues at coordinate 180,316,246 of NC_044550.1, read as the reverse complement.
CCATACATCCATCCATCAACTATCTATCCACCCATCTATCTGTCCACCCATCCATCTGTCCACCTATCCATCCATCCCCATCCATCCACCCACCCACCTTTCCATCCATTCATTCCCATCCACCCATCCACTCATCCATCCTTCCACTCATCCATCCATCCATCCTTCCATCATCCATTCATCCATCATCCATCCATCCATCCACCCACCATCCATCATCAATACATCCATTCATCCACCCACCATCCATCCATCCATCCACCTATCCACCCATCCATCACTCATCCATCCATCCATCCATCCATCCATCCATCCCCATCCACCCATCCATCCATCCATCCATCATCCATTTATCTATCCATCATCTACCTACCCACCCATCCATCTATCCATCTATCCATACCCATCCATCCATTTATCCATTCATCCATCCATCCCCATCCATTCATTTATTCATCCATCCATCCATCCATCCATCCATCCATCCATCCATCCACCCATCATCTATACATCTATTCATCCATTCATTCATCTGTCCATCCCTCCACCCATCCATCCACCCACCCATCCTCGATCTGTCCATCCAACTAATATTTTCAGCCCAGGCAGGCACTTTAGATTAAAATGGTGAAAAAGACCAGACACATTCCCTGCCCTCAAGGAGCTTACCCCAAGTGTATGTATTGGGTGTAGGCAATAACCAAATGATTGCACAAATATATAGTTTCCTGACATGGTTTGGCTCTGTGTTCTCACCCAAATCTCATCTCAAATTGTAATCCCCACATGTGGAGGGAGGAACCTGGTGGGAGGTGATTGGATCATGGGAGCAGTTTCTGCCCTGCCGTTGTTGTGTGATAATGAGTGAGTTCCCACGAGATCTGATGGTTTAAAAGTATTTTGCATTTCCCAACTTGTGCTCTCTCTCTCCTGATGCCTTGTGAAGATGACGCCTGCTTCCCCTTTGCCTCCCACTGTGACTGTAAATTTCCTGAGGCCTCCCCACCCACGCGGAACTTTGAGTCAATTAAACCTCTTTCTTCATAAATTAATCAGTTTCAGGTAGTTCTTTATAGCAGTGTGAAAACGGACTAATAGATACCCATTGTGATCAGTGTTGAGAAAGAGAAGCACAGGAATATGGAAGAGTGTGAAATACTGGGGCTCAAGCTGACCTTGGGTGGCACAGGGAAGGCTGCCGATTTGGGCAGCTTGTGTTTGCCTTCCAGGTCCATGCTGTCTCTTTCCAACCCTTCTCTGACCCTGGGAGCTGACTTACGTAGACAGATCCTCCCTTCTCTGGCCCTGAGACTGACCTGTGTAGACAGATCCACAGCCTCTTTCCTCTAGCCTCTGATTGGATTCTGCCTGTGGGAAGCCTCAGTGCATTGGAGAGAGAGAGGCATGTGCTATTCCTCTCATTCCCTGACTGTTCAGCCACAGTTTGGCTCAGTTGCTCTACCCAGAGCCAGGCCTCCTACTGGGACCCTTCCTGCAACTGTGGAGCCCACACCTCCTGTTGGGCAGAGGTGCTAAGTTCAGAGTGGCCCCTAAAAGGTATCCACGTCCTAATCCTTAGAACCTGGGACCATTAACTCACAGGGCAGAAAGGGAGCCTGCAGATGGGATTGCTGAGGTCTTCAGATGTGAAGATCACCCCAGGCTACCTGAGTGGGCCCTAAACGAAAGCCCCTGAGTCCTTACAGAAAGTAGGAGCAGAGAAAGATTCACACACACCCACACACGTCCACATACACTCACACAAACATGCACCCACACATGCTCATGTACACTCATGCAAACATACACGCTCACATAGGCTCTCTCACACACCCCCACACACTCACACACCCTCACACACTCACACACGTTCACATAGGTTCTCACACCCACACGCTCATACACACCGCCACACACTCATCTACACTCACACAAACACACATGTTCCCATAGCTTCTCTCACACACACACCCCACACACGCACTTTCACACTCACACGCACATGCACTAACACCCACACCCACACTCACATTCACACCCACACTCACACATTCTTACAAACACACCCACACACCCACAAACTCACATACACGTTCATGCACACACCCACACCCTACACACACTCATACAATCACACACACACCCTAACTCACACCCACAACACACTCAAATACACCCTCACACTCACTCTCACACTCAAACACCTCACCCACACACATACCCACACACTCACATACACGTTCACATCCACATACACTCATACGTTCACACTCACAGTCTCACACCCACCCACACACTCATATGCATTCACATACATGGGTGCACACACACACACACACACACACACACACACACACACACAGCAGGCAGTGTGGAGATGGGGCAGAGGAGATTTGGAACCTGAAGGTATGGAGGTGCGGCCACAGCCAGGAGATACTGGCAGCTGCCAGCAGCTGGAAGAGGCAGGGTTGGACTCCTCCCTAGAGTCCAGGTGGAGCACGGCCCCACTGACACCTTGATCTTGGCCCAGCGATGCTGGTTTTGGAATGGGGGCCTCCAGAATTGTGAGAGAATAAGTTTCTGTTGCTTAAACCACAGCCTGTGGCCATCTGTTCCCACGGCTGCAGGAAAGGAACAAAGTCCTTTCCTCCAGTCCTTTCCTACTGGGCCCTCCCCAGCCCCTGGGCCCTCTCCCTCCCCAGCCTCAGAACCCAGGTGAACCCCTCCCTGCAGATGCAGCCCAGTGCTCCCCACCAGGCTGGACTGCCACTCTCCCACTCACCCAGGGAAAAGGCCTCAGTTCCCTGCTGAGCCCCACGGACACAGCTCCCAGAGGAGGAGACGCTGATTTGGGGAAGAACAAGTCACTGCTCTCGGCGAGGGTAGAAGAGCATTCCAGACTGAGGGAAAGGCCTAGTGCAGTGTGATGAGAGTGTGCGGAATGTTCCGGAAGTGGAGAAAGGCCCTTGGGACTGGTGTGCAGAGAGGGATGGCGAGTGGCATGATCCTAATCGCCTGCTACTCACTGGTTCCTCTCTTGAGCCTCTGAGCCCGGTGCACTGTCCACCTGACCACTTCACTCAGCTCCCACAGCACAGCCAAGTGGGCACGGTCCCTTGAGAGGGCACCAAGGAGAGGGCAATGGCGGGGTCTGGCATCCCAGCCCCCAGCCCCTGGAGGCTCCTCTGCAGCCAGCCCAGGGGTTCTGGGTCTGCTCCAAGGGGGCACTCGCCTCCAGGTGGGTCAAGCAGACCCCAGCCCCACACGCCAGGCGAGAGGCATCCGTACAGCTTACCTTGCTCTCCTTTGTGTAGGCGAGCACCTTGTCCTCCTCCTTAGGGTGGAAAATCAGAGTATCCACGAAGAAGGGAATGGGCTGCTTCTGGAAGGTGGCGCCTTCGTCCGCACTGAGGAATAGGCTCTGGTCCCGGTCACTGAGTGAGGAGCTGACAAGGATGACCTGAAACACAAAGCGGGTTGTGAGGCCGGGGCCAGGTGCGCCTCTCCCCCAACATCTGAAAGGGGGTTGTGAGGCCTGGACTGGGTGTGCCTCTCCCCTCTAACCCCTGACACCAGGGAGGAGTGCCCAGAAATGGCGGGCCCGCCCGCAGCCCAGCCAGCTCAGCCTAACTACAGCCATCCATTCATGGAGTCTCGGGACCAGCCTCTCACTCCTGTACACCAGGGAGGAGATGTCCAGAAATGGCGGGTCCACCCCCAACCTGACCGGCTCAGCATGAATCACAGCCATTCACTCATCCGTCTATTCATTCATGGGGTGCCTGGGCCGGGTTTCTCCACACACCAGGAAGGGGTGCCCAGAAATAGTGGGTCCACTCTCAACCCGGCCGGCTCAATGCAAATCATAGCCATTCACTCATTCATTTATTCATTCATGGAGTGCCTGGGTCAAGCTTCTCCTTACACCAGGGAGGGGTGCCCAGAAATGGCGGGTCCACCCCCAACTCAACCGTCTCAGCCTAACTGTAGCCATACATTTAGGCATTCATTCATTCACTCATTTATTCATTCATGAGTGCCTGGGCTGGGGGCCCCCCACAAGCCAGGGAGGGGGTGCTGCAGAAATGGCAGGTTTCCCCCAAACCCAGCTGGCTCAGTGCTAATCATAGCCATTCATTCATTCATTCATTCATTCATTCATTCATTCATTCATGGAGTGCAGGGCACTGTTCTGGGCACTGAGACTCCACTGTAAATGAAGGGTTCACGGCCTCTGCCATGAATTCGAATCCATTCCCGAGAGCCAAGACAGGTGAGCACTCAAAAACTCTGTCTAAAATTCTGTTTCAGGGAAAACTGCCCCAAAGCAGGACCAGGGATGGACGGGGAGGGAGTGACTGGGGGGGGCCCACTACCTTCAGCAGAGATTACTGAGCTGGGGGTCCCCGGGGAACTCAGGGGCAGGCCCGAGGGGCTGATGAAGGGAACTGAGTGGGAGGCAGACATGGGGCTGGAGCAGCAGCCAGGGGTTGGGTCTGCAAAGCCTCGGACAGTGGTACAGTGGGTTGTATGGTGACCCCACAAAGATTTGTCAACATCCCTACCCCCAGCACCTGGGACTGTGATCTTATTTGGAAATAGGGTCTTTGGAGATGTGACTAAGCATCTCAGGATGAGGCCATCTGGATTTAGGGTAAACCCTAAATTCAATGACTGGTGTCCTTATATGGAGAGGGTAGGTAGGGACGCAGAGAGAAGGTGACACACAGGCAGAGACGGGGGATGCACCTGGATGTCACCAAGGCCATGAATTGCCGGCAGCCCGGGACGCTGGGAGAGGCACAGAGACAGGGGATGCACCCGGACGTCACCACGGCCATGAACTGCCGGCAGCTCGGGATACTGGGAGTAGCACAGAATGAAGAGTCCTTCTGAGCCCCTAGAAGGTACCAGCCTGGCCAACACCTTGGACTCCCAGTATCCATCCCATCAGAGGATATGTTGCTGCTGTTTTCAGCCCCCTAGTTTGTGGGTCTTTGCAATAGCAACCCCAGGAAACACACACAAGAGCTCTGCCAACCAGGGATCCTGTTATTTGGGGCGGGAGGTCTCTAGGGAGGTGTGATGAAGGGAGGGATGGCCTGGTTTAGGTTTTCAAAGGGGCCCACACAGGAGTGGGTCATTTAGGAGGAGATGCCCTTATCCCAGCTGGGTTTGGTGGCTTGGTCAGATTCGGGACATCGCATCTCTACATTCAGAATGACAGACACCCAGACACTCACAGGTGGCCCCGGGGCCATTTTGTTTTGCAATTGGCAGACAAGGCAGCAGACAAAACTTACCTGAGATCACACAGCCATGGAATTTGAACCAGGTTACCCAGAGACTGAGTGTGCACCCCTCGCTCTGATCCTACAAGCACACACTGTTCGTTTGTTCCTTCCTTCCTTCCTTCCTTCCTTCCTTCCTTCCTTCCTTCCTTCCTTCCTTCCTTCCCTCATTCATTCATTCATTCATTCCCTCATTCATTCATTCATTCCCTCATTCAACAAACATGTACAGTCCTGGCTTACCCAGGCACTGGGCACTGCAGGTATGGGGTGAGGCAGGAGAGCAGTTGTGGCTGTATTGGACATGGTTCTCATCCTAACAGGGGACCCAAAGCCAGTCCCAAAGGAAGTCTCCCTTTGGAGCCAAGCGTTTGACTCCAGAGCCCTGTTCTTAGCCACACACTGCAGGGTGCGCCCATGCAGGATGGGGTGTTTAAGCTGGGCCTCGCGTGGGGCTGGGTAGGACCAGCCCTGCTGAAGATGAGCACAGCTTTCCTGGGGAGGGCAGTGGGCAATGGCACGGGGCGACTACGGTGGTCTTGCCAGACCCCAGAATATCTCCAGAAGACAGTTAACTCACGGAGCCAAAATCAATAGGCTGCCTGGGGTGCCTGCCTTTAAGTGAATGAATGGTGATCCCATAGATTCTTTCTTTCCAGGGAAACCTTCATGAACTTCCCAGCTACGGTCACTAATCTCTGCTAACACGAAACCCTGCTCTCCCCGCACACCAAGGGCCTGACGGAGAACAACGTGGCCTCCGTGGAGAGCGATTCCTTGGACGACTTTGGCCCCCAAAATGCAGACGAAGGTGTGTGCTCAGAGCTGTGCCTCTTGGTGTGGTTTATCCGTAGGAAAAAAACAAACAAACAAGGAAGAACTGAGGGGAGCCTTCAATTACATAATAATGTTGGCAAAGAACACGTAACGACTGGGGAGCTTATGTGCTCGTGAAAAACAGCAGGGTGCAAAATTACAAGGAAGTACACTTACTGTACGTACCACATTGACACGGTGATAATGCGGTCTGTTAGGATTCTGTTAATGATGAGTGAGTGGGTAAGTAGGTATATTTTTATCAATGGGGAATGGCCAGAAACAAGAATGGAAGGCAGCTTGGTGGGATGTAAGAATGATTGGTCTTAAGTGTTGGAGCTAGAAGGAATTTACTTTTTTACTTTGATAGAATAGTTTCAGATTTACAGAAAAGTTGCAGAGATAGCCGAGCGAGTTCCTGCTTGCTAGACAGGGACAGTGAGACACAGGGAGGTCACACAGATGGTCAGGATAGAGCCGAGGTCAGGAGCCGAGTGTTTGACTCCAGAGCCCTGTTCTTCGCCACACACTGCAGGATGCTTCCATACAGGATGGGGCATTTTAGCTGAGCCTCACAGTTCCTGTCTATGCCATGCGCAGTTCCCCTGTTATTAACACCTTGCATTAGCCTGGGACATTCACCACAAGGAGGATGCCAGCATCAGCAAGTTAATGTTCTCCAAACGCCATGCTTTGTTCAGCTTCCACCAGTATTTCCTTTTCCTGTCCCAGGATCCTGTCCTAGGACACCACGGTACATCTTAGGCTGCGACAGTTTGGGCACTTTGCTTGTGTTGGATGACCTTGTGAGCTCTGAGGAGGGCTGGCCAGGCACGCTGGAGGATGCCTCTGAACGTGGGTCTGTCTGATGATTTTCTGGGCATCAGATGGGGTTGTGGGTTCTTGGGAGGAAGGCTGCAGGGGTGAGTGAGGTACATCAGACCAAGCGCTGGCCGTCAGCAGACTTGTCACCGATGGCACTGCCCTTCCTTCCCAGCCAGGGTCCTGCATGTCAGGCCCTCCCTGGTGGAGTCACTCTTCTCCTTTCTGCACTGTCCTCTTGGAAGGAAGTCACCACGCACAGCCCACGCTTGAGGGGTGGGAGTTACCCTCCTCCTCGAAGATGGAAGAGCCACATCTATGATTTGGAATTCATTAGCATGGGAGACGTTTTTCTCTTCCCCTCCATTATTTACTCATTCAATCATTTATTTATATCACTATGAGCTTATAAATATTTATTTTATACTTCAGTTGTAATTGCAGACTGTTCTGATATTTTGTTGCTCAAACAGCTCCAGCTCTGGCCTCAGGGAGCCCTTTCAGCTGGGCCTTGTGTCTCTATGACACACCCTCATCATCCTTCTCCTTCCCAAGGTTCTTCTTCTTGTTTTTTTTGAGACAGAGTCTCGCTCTGTTGCCCAGGCTGGAGTGCAGCGGCACAATCTCGGCTCACCATAACCTCTGCCTCCCAGGTTCAAGCGATTCTTTTGCCTCAGCCTCCTGAGTAGCAGGAATTACAGACGCCCGCCACCACACCTGGCTAATTTTTGTATTTTTAGTACAGATGGGGTTTCACCATGTCGGCCAGGCTAGTCAAGAACTCCTGACCTCAGGTGATCCACCCACCTTGGCCTCCCAAAGTGCTGGGATTAAGGCGTGAGCCACGGAGTCTGGCCTGCCCCTCCCAAGGTTCTGCACACACTGCACACGGATTCCCCGGATAACCAGGAAAAAGGAAGGAAGTCCTCAGGACTTCTTGGCTCATTCATCATCCTTTCAACATTGACCCACACGTCTGTGCCATTTGGCCAGGGAAGCCCAAATTCCCTCATTAAAGCGCTTTTTCCATGATACAGCTCTTCAAATGTTCTTACGAGGCAACTATGTGTCCACCATCCTCACTGGCCCGTGTGCCATTTTTGTACCTCGAGCAAAACAGGACTGACATGGAGCTGGCTGTTAATCCTACCCGATGGACACATGAAGGAGTGCGTGCAGGAATGAGCGAATGAGCAATGCCATCTCAGTCTGCGACCCCTGAGGGAATTGTGTGTTAGCTTTTCGCCTCTGGGAGGAAAACAGCCCTTATGAACATTTAAGTAGCCTGGAGAGCAAATCTCATAGAAAAAAGCTCATCCCCTTATTCATCTTCACCACTCAAAGCTTTGCACATGAATAAAGGCTCATTCATTCATTCATTCATTCTTCCACATTGCAAAACCACATGGTCCAAGCAAGGATTCAGGTAAACGCGGGGCTCTGCAGGAGCACAGAAGAAGGAAAATGGCACCCAGGTGTTGGGCAGGTACAAAGGCAGGTAGGAGGCCTTCCTGGAGGTGGTGACACCCAGCTGAGCCCTGAAAAATGGACAGAAATTTGACTGGTAGACCTGGGGGACGGGGCTTCAGGCAGAGAGGACAGCATGACCCCAAAGGCAAGTAGATGGAGGTCCCTGCCCTGCCTCTCCTCCAGCCTCCCCTCCCACCATTCAGGCTCCTGGCATCAGCCACGGCAAACTCCTTGTGTGTCTCCAGTTAGTGGAGGCCGTTTACATCCTGACAACCACTCGTGTGTGTACTGTTCCCTCTGTGTGGAATGCACAGTGGGACCAAGACACCCTCACCCCTGCCACTGGTGACTCAGAACCAAACCTTCACTTTTCAAAATGACACAAAATCCATGTGTGATCAAATCAAAATAGCTTCTTTCAGATTTTCTGAGTACAAAATTCTGAACAACGTCAACCAACCCAAATGCTTCTCATTTACGCATGTGAGCCTGTTTTGATGATAAGATGCCCTTCCCCTTGTTATCTGCTTGTCGAGCACCCTGTTCTGCAAGACTCATTTCAAAGCTCGCCTCTTCCGGGAAGCCCTCTATGATAGGGAGTTATTCCACTCCTTCCTCTGCCCCCTCCAGCATCTTGTGCATACACAGGCTACAGCCTGGTGGCCCTGGTGTCCTTCTGGTGGGTCTGTTTCTGCTGCCAGCCTCCCAGCCTGGCAGTGCTCATGTCTTCAGCACTGCCATTTCCCCCAGCACTGTGATCCCAATGAGTGGGCATTGGCATTATTCACATACAGCCAGGGGGGCTCTGGGTACAGGGCTTGCTTCTCCATCACAGCCCCTTTCAGCACAGTCCACAGGGCTCTCACAGAGGCGAGCGGCCCGAGGAAGTGATTCCAACCTGGGGCCCGGCAATCTGGGCCGGGGTTATTTTTGGTGCGGAGTTGGGAGAGTGAGCCAGGAAAGAAGGAGGAGAGGAAGGTGCTGACAGGAAAAGATTATTGGAGCAAAGAAAACAAATCAATTAGCATCGTGCCAGGCGGAGCTGGCAGTGGTTCCTCCAAATCGGGAACCAGCCTCTATTTTAAATGGTGTATTTTTACCACTTACTATTCTGGGGGAGACATATGGTACCTGCACTGGGTTCTGGGGGCCCAGGAGGCTGGTTTTTCGAAATTAGAGGCGACATTCTAAAACATGGTAAAGAGAAATGCTTGACAGATTCATATGAGTAACGGCCAGTTATTCGAAGACTAATTCTAAGAAATGGGTACACAGCTTACGGGGCCCAGCACATGGTCGGGGGCAGACACAGGGTCAGGCGAGTCCCTTATTTTATTAAATATTCACAGCATACCTGCTAGGTAGGTGTGATTATGCCCATTTCTCAGGTGGGAAAACTGAGGCCAGAGAACCTGTGTGCCCGGTAGGAGATCGCACAGACCACTTTTCTCCCCTGATGTCTGTGTCACCTCTACACGCACCTTGGCCAATGGTATCCTTGCACCTGCCCAGAAGGCAGCTGGCCAACACGGGGGTCCTGATGCAACAGGCTTGGAAGAGTCTAGAGAGATCCCTCCCACCCCGCAAAGACTGGAAATGGCTTCCAGAAATCTGCAGCGGCAGGTCCGTCCAGGGCTTTTGCAATGGATTTCCGACCCTGTGAAGAGGGAAGTGGGGGCTGGGAGGGAGGGACTCCCATTCCTTCTTCCCTCTTGGCCCCTCGGCCCATTCTGGAGGGGACTGACTCACTCACTCAGTCCATATGTGCGGAACCCCGGGCTAGGAGCTGAACCCCATGGGATTCCTGCCCCCCCGGGGGGATCACAGCAGACAGAAACATCACCGAGTAGGTCTGAGAGGTGTACTAATCTGGGCAGCCCCGAGCAGAGAGGGCCCCTCACCCAGGCTGGGCCAAAGTCGAGGAGAGGCCGTCCATCAGGAGCATTTCTGCAGATGAGACACAGCTCACACAGGGTGGGCCAGAGTCGACACTGTGCAAAAAGATGCCCCAGAGAGACAGGGCAGACACCGGGAGACGCTGAGCTGGCCCTCCCACCTCCTCCCTGCCTGGCCAGGGGGTCCGCCTGAAGCTGAGGCCTGGATGCCCTTCTCTGGCTCTTCACAATGAGTCCACACCTCCCTGCCTCCCTGACCTGCATCCCACTTGGTCTCCTGCTTGGACCTGCTTGTCAGAAGCATCCCTGTGACTGAGCCCTTCAGGAGCCAGCGGTGACTCTGCCCCGGCCGGCAGGACGCTGCCAAGTTCCCTTCCCTGGTCCGCGTTATCTTCCTCCAGCAGGGCTCCAACCCATCTCCTCCAAAAGGTGGTGCCAATGTCCCAGTCTGCCTGGCAGCTAAGCTCATCATATCCTAACTCTCAACTCTCCAAGTTAAAAGAAAAAAAAGAAAAACAAACAGCATCCAGAAACCACTTCTCGCCTCTGCTAGAGCCCTGGCTCACACTCGCCTCTGCAGAAACTCTGGTTTCCATTCACAAATCTCTGTCCCAGGGAGTATGCTTTTAGTCTGCCCTTTACCAAGTTTAGTCCTAAGGATTGGTGTCATTTGGGTTTGCCTTTCTATTTAAAACCCAACTGCCCAGTCTACTTCTGGCCAGACAGATGCGCCCAGCTCAGGGTACAGACAACTTGGCTTTGACGCTCAGAGAGGCAAACAGTGGAGGCGAACAAACACTGCAGCATCCACCCCCGGATCTGAAATTAGAATCTTCCCAGAGTGTCTCATCCAAGCCTGTGTGAGTCAGAACGAGCAGAAAGCATTCTCCCACCGGGTGCTTCCCCTGTGGCTGAACGCACACAGCTTGCTGGATGTTCAGCACACACTCCAGCGGCTAGTTTGGTGTTTTAGGAAAAAGTCACTCCCGTGATGGTCATGTTTGGGTGACCCTGAGGGCTGTAGAGATCCCAGAATGCAGAGTCCAACTGAGATGTGGCCTTGGGCAAGTCCGTCTCCTCACCTTCAAATTGGAGATAATCTCTTCTGTGCTGAAGTTCCCAATGAGGCAAAACATTTGCAAGTATTGTAGAAATATGAAGGGTCTTCATTCTACTTGTTGCTTTCTTCAACCAGAAAGATCTACTCTTGAAGACATCACAGGTGGTCTGCAGGTTCGTTCCTGCTGGGGCCCTTCAGGGTCTCCCAGGTGCTCCTGGGATTCAAGACTCACTCCCATCCTCACCTGCGGACGTGGCTCCCACACATCCTGAGCTCCAGTAGTCCTGGGCTGTGTCCAGGTCCCAGAGGCCCATCATACCCTCACAGTCTGCATATGAACAGGTCTCACTTTGTTGGATGCCTTGGCCAACTTCTGACTGCCTGCAGGGTAGGGCCTAGGGGGATATGCCGGTGGCTGCTGTGGTGGTTAACCAGGTGAGATAACATGGTGACCTGGCCTTGGGCAGAGGGTAGGAGAACTGGAGGGGAGAGGGCAGATGTCAAGGACATCTTGGAGTTACAGTTCAGAGGCTTTGCTGGGGAATAAATAAAATGGGGAAATACAAGAGCATACTAAGTTTCAGGCTTGGGTCAAAGGGTGGCTGATGGTGCTTTGCAGAGATGGGGATGCAGGAGGAAGAACTGGTTTGGGGGAAATGAAGCTGAGGTCAGTTTGAGCTGCTGAGGTTCCTGAGGTACCCCCGAGTGGAGGGAGGGGTGGGGTTTGATATATGGGGCTGGGATCGGAGAGGAAATCTGCATGGTGGGTAGGCATTCGGAAGCTCCGTGCACAGACTCCTGGCTGGGGGTCCTGGAGAGGATGAGCTCCTCTAGGCATGGCAGGAAGTGGGAAAAAGAACCGGCCTGGGATGGAGATCAGAGGGACCCTGCAGAGATAGCCGGTGGGGAGCGAGGGGGTGTGGGAGGGGCCGCTGGAGAGTGGCGATGGGTGAGGGGCTTCAGCAGGCCAGGAGGAGAGAGCTCGGCCTTCCCACCTCCTGACTCCCACCTCCTCCTTCCCTCACCTCTCAGCTGGGCCTGCCCTGCCACAGCCTCTCTGACTTGTTTCATATCCACGCTTGTTCCACACCCATGGTCCCTCTCACGTGGCTCCGGCCACCCCAGCCTCAGGCTCACTCTATGTTCTGGCTCCGGAGAGCCCCTTCCCAGAGGCTGTGCGGCTGGCCCTCTCTTTTTAAAAATTTATTTTTGTTTTTATTAATATCACTTCTAATGGACCAATCATAATTGTATACATTTGTGGGTAAGATGTGCCATATATATATATATATATACACACACACACACACACACACAATACACAACATGCAATGATTAAATCAAGCTAATCGACACAGCCATCGCCTCACCCACTTGCTTTCTGAGATGAGACATTTGAAATTTTGAAACAGCGAGGGAAGCGAAGTCCAGATGACCAGCTCCTCCTAACCCACAGCTGGCAGCTCCAAGACCACCGTCTCAGAGGCCCTTCCTGAGCACACCACCTAAATGGGCCCTGCCTCCTAGTTATCCTCTGTCTTAAAAAGAAATCATTAAGCCTCTCTGAAAACATCCTTTTATATTATTATTTCTGATTGTGGCAAAATAGACATATCATAAAATTTCCCTTGTGAGCCCTTCTCGAGTGGACAGTTCAGTGGCGTTAGGCATCCACACTGTCCTAGAACCATCACCACCGTCCTTCTCCGGAGCTTTTCCATCACCCCAAACTGCAGCTCCCGCTGCGGGAAGCCCAGCTCCCCATCCCCTCCCTTCATGTTATTGTGCTCGCTTCCTGGCCGACCCCCCACGAGGCTGCGTGGTCAGGGAATAGGGTTGTCTTCTTCACTGCCCGATCCCAAGCCCCACCTGGCACATAGTGGGTGCTCAGGCCACGAGTTCAGTGCTGCTGAACATGCTGACGGGATATATTTAACTCTCACTTCCGGTGAACTTTTAACATTTAAGGGAGGTGGCGTTCTGTTCTGTTCTGTTCCGTTCTGTTCCATTCTGTTCTGTTTTGTTGTGCGCTGATGTCTCAAACCTTCTAAGCCCCACCTGAAGCCCAGGAGCCTGGAAGCCTGGAGACCACATGCCCCCACCTCCCTTAGATTCTACCCCCAAGCTGCCTTCACACGAATGCTGACAGGCACAAGAGTGGAGACGCCTTGTTCTCCAGCAGCTGCTGCAGGCAGGTCCAGGGCTGTGCCAGGGTCTCCAGCATCCTCTCCAGGCCCACCCGCTTGGGTGCAGCAGGAGCTGAGAATTGGCAGCTGTTTTTCGAGGTTCCTGCGCGCCTGACCTCCTGACATTTTCAGTGTCTACTGTATAAGGAAGCCTCTAAGTCCTTGTGTCAAACCCCTTCCTCCCCTAGATGCCCAAACTGGTTTCTAACCAGCGCCTGTGAATCACTGGATCTAGAACTATTTTACCAAATAAAACGAGTTGATCTGAAACCTCCTCTGTGTGGACCGAGGGCATGCCTTCATGCCAGCCTGCCCGAGGTCTTGAGACTGCCTAACCGCTTCCCTGCCAAGACCCAGGAATTTTGCTAAGGCATTTTTCATGGCTCCTCGGCCAACAGAGGCACATCATGAGTTAATGAGAGCTTTGCCCCTCAAATAAAAGCTCTCGGCCAAATGGGAATCAGGGCAGGGCCAAGGTGGAGAGATCTGTCAGCATTCATGGTTTCTAACTAGGCGGGCGAGGGCCCCATTTGCCCCCCATGGCATGGGAGTTCATGCACAATTCTGAGAAACGTGTTGGGAGCCAAGCAGATGATGCCAGGGCTTGGGCGGCAGTATCACCCATCCCTCCTGAGTAGGGATATGTAAGGCCTGGCATACTCAGCAGGACACCTCCCACTGTCCTCTGCTTAGCTGAGGGAATTTTGAAAAACCTATGAAAAGGCTGGGTGCAGAGGCACACACCTGTAATCCCAGCATTTTGAGAGGCGGAGGTGGGTAGATCGCTTGAGTCCAGGAGTTTGAGACCAGCCTGGGCAACAAAGCGAAACCCTGTCTCTCTAAGTACAGAAAAATTAGCCTGGCATGGTGGCATGCACCTATAGTCCCAGCTACTTGGGGGGCTGAGGCAGGAGGATCTCTTGAGCCTGGGAGGCAGAGGTTGCAGTGAATTGAGATCATGCCACTGCACTCCAGCCTGGATGAAAGCACCAGACCCTGTCTCAAAAAATAAAATAAAATAAAATAAATGAATAAATAAATAAACAAAATCCTATGAAGGAGAAAAGTCAAGAGAATCATTATCATCAAGGATGAAGATGGGGAACAGTACCATGCCTGGGACTCAAATTTTTCATTCATTAAGCCAGCACCTAGGCACAGAGCACCAGGGACTGTATTACGTGTTGGGTTATGACTGTGGACAGGACAGGACAGGACAGGATGAAATCACTCTCCCATAGGCTTACAGCTGAGTGCAAAAGACAGGTAGGAAAACAAATGCAGGAACATGATCATTTCAGATGGTAGTGGGTTCCATGAACAAGATAGAATCAGGTAACTCAATGACTAATGTGCATGTGTATATGTGTTTATATACGTGTATTCATACATAAGTACCTACACACATATGATACACACAAATATATGTATGTGGTATAGAAAGAGACGTACATATGTAGGAACAAACCTATAGTGACAGAGGCATGAAGCAGGCCAGAAGGTTAACAGCACTGTTTGTTTCTTTGGAGAATGTTTATGGCTACACTTCCTAGTCTGTACCGCATAGCCTAGTGTGAAACACCTATGGAATGACTAAATACACTTTTGTAAGTCAGTATTTTAAAATGAATGTGTTACATTTGTAATTAGGAAAAAATCCAATAAGTAATAAACTTTTATGAAAGAGGAATGTGTTTATAAGCAAAAGCCTAAGAAAGTCTGTTAGCAAGACACTTGTTAAGAACTAAGGTTTCCTGCAAGGTCATCTGTCAATGGTCAGTATTTGATACTTTTATTTATTTATTTATTTATTTTGAGACAGGGTCTTGCCCTGTCACCCAGGCTGGAGTGCAGTGGTGTGATCTCAGCTCACTGCAGGCTCTGCTTCCTGGACTTAAGCCATCCTCCCGCCTCAGACTTCCGAGTAGCTGGGAACCACAGGCGCGTGTGTACCACCATGCCTGGCTAATGTTTAATTTTTTTGTAGCAACAGGGTCTCTCTATATTGCCCAGGCTGGTCTTGAACTCCTGGGCCCAAGCGATCCACCTGCCTTGGCCTCACACAGTGCTGGGATTACAGATGTGAGCCACCACGCCCAGCCTATCAATACTTTCAATCCAACTGTCTTTCTTTTCCACTCTCCTCCCCTCCTTCCTCCGTTCCTTCTTTCCTGCCTCCCTACCTTCTTTCTTCCCTCCCTCCCTTCTTCTTTTCCTCCCTCCCTCCTTCATTTCCTCCTTCCCTCCTTTCTTTCTTCCTTCTCTCCTTCCTTCATCTCACCCCTCCATCCGTCCTTCCATCCATCCATCCACTGGGGAGTGACTGTAAGCGTGCATGAAGAGAGTAGTGCTGGGTGCTTTGAGTCCAGTGACCATTGTGGCCACCTGCTGTAACCATCTCCGTGCAACCCAGCTCCTGCACCTACCTCCTTGGCATGGGTGCCAGTGGCTTCTGGCTCCCAGGCTCATCTCTGCTTGAACTTGAACTCCTGCTAGTGGGGTGAGAGACGCTGACTGTGTGCCTGGCTCTGTGCTAGGCACTAGCCCCCACAGTCCTCATTTTATTCTCACAATGGGTACATGTGGGAGATGTTCTTGTCTCTCTTT
The DNA here is from genome assembly GCF_007565055.1 of Rhinopithecus roxellana. Lineage (NCBI taxonomy): Eukaryota > Metazoa > Chordata > Mammalia > Primates > Cercopithecidae > Rhinopithecus > Rhinopithecus roxellana. The sequence goes on along the minus strand of NC_044550.1, from coordinate 180,300,099 downwards.
TACAGACAAAGAAACAGAAGCTTGGAGTGGTGAGATGACCCACTTAAGACCACACAACTTGTGAGCCATGAGGCTGGCACGAGACCCAGCTCTGTCTGACTCGGAGCCGGCGTCCAGCCTCTGCACCGAGGCTTGAGCTGACAAGCATCCAACATAATTTAGTAAAACACCCACTCAAACACGATTACAGAATTGACTGTCAGGAAAGGGCTGGTTCTGTTTTAATTACTGGCCTGACAATTGCTAAAATGCCAGGAAACATCCTTGAGAACATTTGTAAATGTAATGGCAAGGCAAACCTTTTCTCTTTGGCCAGAAGGCTGACTTGGAAAATCTCGGGTCTGATCGATAATAACTAAATAATGCAAACACATTTCAGAGCATAAAAAAAAAAAAAAAACCTCATCATCGATACTTTGTAGCCTTGATTTATTAATCATCTTGTGTGTAGCATTTGTGAGAACGAGAGCCCCTGCCGTCCTCCTCCTCTATGATCATTGATGATCTCAGTTCTCTTAAGGGGCTTTGCACTGAGGCTCTGGAGTGAATACGGTTTCATCGTGTTTTGTTTGCCTGTCTGAGGACATTTTGCAGACAATGCTAAAAGCCTGTTTGCTTGGGCAGAGTGTGGCGGATGGCTAATTCTCTGGAGTCATGGTGTTTTGGAAGATTGTCTTTTATCAGGACGGTTGCATTAACTATGTATGGTTGGACATGCGAAAAATTTGTTCATTTATCTGCCCCCTAATTGAACAGTGGAAGGCAAGGGAATGTATCTCGGTAGCTTTGTGTTAGGCCTTTTCAACAGCAGTGCTGGCAGCCTCCTGGGTGAAGACGACAGCTTTCGGAAATAACTGTGGAACCTCCTAAGACTTTCTCTTCAAATATTTGTGATGAGAAGCCAAGATAGTATTGTGGCTGCTGGTCAAATTGGTTAAAATCTTGCATCCGCTTCAATTAGAAGCCATTCTTAGCGTTTTCTTATCGTTTCCTTATCGCTCCCATGAAGCAGACGTCTGAAGCCAAAAAGTGAGCCAAGGTCTGCATTGAATGGCCAAGGTCATGGTCATCCATTTAGGGACCAATTTGTATTCCGTGGTCATAGACTCCCATAAGGACAGAGCTGAAAGTCTCGTGAATGTAAGCTCCTCATAGTTGGGTGGGGAAGCTACACTTTTGTCTGGAGAAGCCCCAGTCAGGGTCTGCAGGTGATAGCAGCTTGAATCATGGTCGGCATGAATGAAGAACTTCTGCATTGTATGGAGTATACAGCAATACTGGTAACAAATAGTTGTGCATAGCATTTATTGAGCACTTCTGTATGTCGGGCACTAGACCAAATGCTTTCTTCATATTTTCAACCACCCTCTGATGAAGCCATTGTTATTATTATCCTTGTCGAAGGGCCCCAAGCAAGTGAGTCTCAGAGAGGGCAGTCACCAAGTCACCGCCCAGTGGCTTAGGGGTTGATGGGGTAGAATCCTGACCGCTGCTGCAAAGGTGGATATGGGATGCACACTGCTCTTCCTCCACTCTTGATTTCAGCCTCCATTGAACCTGTGTGAACCAGTGCTGGGGTGGAGGACGGAACAACCTCATCGTCTTTGGCTCCATGGAGCACACAGTCTAGTGAAGAGGCAAAGACTGACAAAACGCGTAAGCGGCAGCTATGCACCCCAGCAAGGGCTCGGTCACTGAACAAGAGGGGAAGTGGGGCAAGACCACAGAGACAGCGAGGTGGGCCAGGTGATCCATCCAGCAGGAAGGGAACGAGGAGGTCATGGGATGGGGAGGAGATGGCCACAAGAGATGTGAAAAGGTGGAAGGAGCAGGACTGGATGCCACGGGTGGGGCAACAGGGAGTTTGGAAGGCCCTAGCTCCTATCTTGGGCATTGGGGGAAAAACAGTGAACCAAAGACACCTGGTACCTTCCTCGTGGCTGAGAAGAGACTGAGAAGGAGTGACCAGAGAGGTAGGAGGAAGATCAGAGAACACAGTGCTGCAGAAGTCATGGGACAGCCACCGAGAGCTCAAGCATGGTGTGCTTTCAAAGCCCCACTGATTGACAAAGACGGGGTACTGGTGTCTCTGAGTGCCACTGATTGTCGATGGTGGGAAATAGATGTCCCCAGGCACCAGTAATCGCCAATGGCAGGTATATTGGTGTCTCCCCAAGGTACCATTGATTGTCAAAGGTGGGGTATCAGTGTCTCTGAGTGTCACTGATTGTAAAAGGCAGGGCATTGGTGTGCCTGAGTACTACTGATTGTCAGCAATGGGGTATCAGTGTCCCCAGGCACCACTGGCTGCCACTGGGGGGCTAATGGTCCCTAGGAAGGGATGGGGTGGGAGGTAGCACCATCTTCTGTCCTTCATCTGCTCTCTAACCATATGCCATTGGTCATCAGTCAGTCCTAGTGTTTCTACTCCTCAGTGGCAGGGAGTGGCTTTGGGTCTGGGCAGGGCTGACCCCAGAGCAGATGCATCATGAGCGGTGGGTGAACCAAACAAAGGCATAGCGGGAAAGATGAGTGTGCCTTTTGTCAAGTTATTCTCCTCCCTCCTACCACAGATGAAGGATAATTTAATTAAGGTTCTTGGGGAAAGAGCTCTGGAGTGGGAGATTTCCCAGGGGCTCTCTGCAATCTTGTGGAGGCCAATGTGACCCGAAGCTCTGGTTTCCTGTGAGGAGCACCAGTGCTGGTGCTTCCAGATCTGGAATAACGGACATCCGTCCTGCATGAAGCCTCCTGGGACCCCGTGCCAAAGCACTCATGACGGAGGCAGGCAGGGCCCCCTCCCACAGGCAAAGAGCAAGGTGGGCAGGGAAGGCAGGGCACTGCAGTCCAGCCCCTTCCTGGGACTCCAGACATGGTGACGCCTAGAAGCAGGCGGCAGCAGCAGAGGGGCCGGCTGATGCTGGAATCACTGCAGTCGTGCCCCGGCCTCTCTGCTTGGATACCTCCAGTGGCAACAGGCTCCCTACCTCACTGCCTGTGCAAGTGTTTTCTTTATAACAAGCTCAACCCTGCAAGACACAGAAGAAAAGGCTTCAGAATTCACCTACAATGAATTTTGGCCATGCACACACAGTGGCGAGACCGCGAGTCAGTTCTGTAGTCTCTGGGAGCCTCGATCCTGCCCCTTTTGAAGTGGGTCACCCTCCTCCTTCTTGCTCCCTCTCTTCCTTCCACCCGAGCTACAGGTTGGAGTAGGGGCTGGGTGAGGCGAGGAGGAGGTGCCTCGGGCCTGCTGAGGAACGCAGGGATCCTGGCTTTTCTGAGGTTGCTTTGTAGCATCTCCCCTAGGGGCCATGCTCTGGAGCAGGATGTGGGTATTACTCAGACCAGAATGTCATTAAAGTCACAGACGGACATCAGTCCTGAGAGTACTGATTAATAACTCACAGCACTGTCATGACAAGCAGATAGAGCTCACCAAGCCGGGCAGTGATCATTGCAACCACCATAGCTGGGCAGCAGCACCAGCAGGCTCTCGCCAGGCCAGACACCACCCCAAGGCTGGGCTGCTGCCAGCCTCACTTTTCAGAGAGGTGAATATCTCACCCAGAGGTCGCCTGGTTCAGACAGAGCCGAGCAGGTGACAGGGAAGCTTGATGGACAGCGTGCCACACCCCACCAGTCTGTAGCCCCGGCAGCCTGTCTTTGATTAGATTTATTGACTGGGTTTCTGTGTAGGATTTTGTTCAGCAAAAGTGTTTTCATGTTTTCTTAAAAAAAGTTTCACCACCTTTGATTTCATCCGATCACCCCCCCCCCCATATACACACACATAGACCCACACATAAACACACACACATAGACATGCCCATAGACACACACATTTGCAGATGCAGGGAAGGGCGTGAGATGCCAGGAGGGAGTGGGAGAGGAAGGCTTCAGAACCCAGGAAAGACCCCTGTGCCCCTAGTTCCCACACGCCACCCCAGGTAGGGCTGAGGGCTTGGCAGGCTGCCACATCTCTGCCGGGCTTGGTCACACTGCCCAGGATGGACATGACCTACCCCCAGCAGGGGAGGTGCCTGAGGTCAAGAGGCCCTGGGAACCCCCTCCTTGTGGTCAGCAGTCGTGGGTCTCAGAGCCGGCTGGGACCCCATGGCTGGTGACCTCCCGTGCCTGCCAGCCACTGCCTCCCTGGGCCTCTTGGTGGTGGGTTAACATGGGGATCACAGCAGGAGAAGGGCCCTTGGGGGACACTCGGGGGCCTGGAATACACAGGGCTGACCTCGTGGCTGAGGAGCAGAAAAACAGAGGAGACTGATGCCCACCTGCCCAGGTCAGAGAAATTGCCCTGAGTGCAGGGAAGACCCCCCACCGTGAGACCCTCAGAGCCTTCCCCACTGGCCCTGGTCTCAGCTTCAGCTTCAGTTTCTAGTCTGCAAGAAGAAGGCAAAGAGCTCCTGCCCTGCAGCCTTCCAGGCCAACCTATGGAGAGCTGCACAAACCCAGCTTTGTCGGGGGCATGCAATGTGTGTACCCAACCCCCACCGCCTCCATAGTGACGGTGCCTGGAGCCTGGCATTGTGGCCGCCAGACACCCTGCTACTGTTTTTGTTGGTTGCCCAGAACTCAGCTGCCCCCTTCCCCAGGAATCTGCTTCGGTTGACAGGAGCCCCTTGCCTGGGAAGTTGACCCTCCCCCAGGCAGTCCACAGATGGACAGATGCCCGATGGATGTGGGGGTGAAGGACCAGGGCTGTGTCCCCAGGGTCTGGTACACAGCAGGGTGGGACTCCACAGCATGGGCTGCAGGCAGGAGCAGGATGTCTTGTGAAAGCCGGGACTCTAAAAAGCTGAGATTGCCACAGACTCGCAGCCACACATGGGTCACATCCAGTAACACAGCAAGATGCCTTGTTCCCAACAAAGCCCAACTGTGGGTCTCCTATTTTTAGACCAAAGAAAACAATACATGGTGATATTGTGGGAGGGATGGCTGATTAGGGAAACCTGTAAGAACCCCGTATCGTTCTGCTCCAACAAGATCACAGTCTGCAGAAGAGGTGCTGCAGGTGTGCAGGAGAAACGTCCAGCGGTCCCCAGCCCAGCAGATGAAGGAGGAAGAGGAGGAAGAGAGAGAAGGAGGAGAAGGAGGAGAAAGAGGAGGAGGAGAAAAAAGAGGCATAACTAGATGCAGCTGTTTCCAGAGTGGGAGAGACCAGGTGCCTGGGGACAGGGCTGGGGCAGGGGCTGACGAATCTGCCGAGATCCTCTTTATTCCTCACGGCAACATCCTGGCGTTTCACATCACACACACATGAACACGTGCATAGATGCGCACATGCCTGTGCTCCTAAAGGCTGTCCCTTCCCACCTGGGCACTATGCCATGTGAGTATCAGCCTGATACCTGTGTGCTGGGCTCATGGCAGAGCCTCCAGGCCCCCTTCAGAGAGAAGGCAGGGAAACCCAGCGAGGGCTCTTGTCATGAGGACTTGGGAGAGGGAGGGCACATCAAGTCCAACCTCCGTCAGGACACTAGCACCCAAGGAGGCGAGGCCGCTTCTCCAGGGCCTACACTCCTTGGGGACCAAGCTGGGACCCCTGGCTGCCTAATGCCAATTCCAGGGCAGAAGACCCCACACATCTGGAAACTGTCCCTCATGTTCCTGAGTGTGGACTGAAGAGGTGGCCAGGGTGGAGTGGGCAGGGTAGAGTGAGGTTTTACTGGCCAGAAGCTTCCTGGCTACTTTAAGGGAAATGTCTGGGGAGGCCATGCTCCTCACAGAGGACGTACCAGCCTTCCGCTCCCTGGACTTACTGGATAAACTTCCTAACAAAAATGCTCCAAGATGCCTTGCCCTGATGGAGGGAAACAATGTTGGATTTCCCAGACTGGCCAGATGAATCCCTTACGCCTGGCCGTCGTTAGCTGCCACTGGCTTAAGGGTAGCTACTAAGTATTGGGCAGCCTCTATTAGCCAGGTGCTGAGTGGCACACGCATCTTGTCTCATGAACCCCCACAGCTGATCCTTGAGAGGGGTGGTAGCTTCCTAGAGCTCTGAGAGGCTCACCAACTTGCCCAGAGACACACAGCACAGATGCAGGACCTGGGTGCACATCACAGATTGTGTATCTGTCACCTATACCTTTCAGAGAAAAGCTTCTACTCACATTTGCCAGCTAGAAACTTCAGGTGCTTCTGAGGACCTGTGGGTGCCAGCAGTCTCCCCCACACTGTGCACACAGGCATGGATGGCACAGGTGAGCTTCCTGCCACCCGAGGCTTCCAGGACGGTGGTGTGTGTGTGTACGTGGCTCAGACAATAAGAAAAAGCAATAATATACTCTCATATAGAGAAAAAAATCACTGCAAATATAAAGCAAGGTAAGAAGATGCAAGTTCTAGGGTAGGGTGGTGGTTGTGACTTGGGAAAGGAGGGTAAGGAAAAACATTCCTGAGGCAGAAAAGCCTCCTAGGCACAGGGGAGGGCACGTGCTAGGGAGAGTGGCAGCACGCACAAAGGTCCTGAGGCACCAAACTTGGCGTTTGGAGGAACCACAGGAGTCCTGAAGCTGGAGGCATGAGGGAGCAAGCAGAATGTGCCGTGGGTGGAGAGGCAGCCAGCGTGCGGGCCTGGGAGCCCCATGAGGAGTCTGATTGCAACGTGGGACGGTGAACCTTGGGGGCCTTGAGCAGAGGAGATACAACCTGATTTCCCTGGTGAACGCCCCTGCAGATGCAGCGTGGAGTGCAGACAGAGGGGCCGGGGTCCTGGAAAAATCCCTGGAAGATGGGCGTGACTTGGGCCCTGGGCTGAAATGTGGACAAAGATTTCGTGGTTTGGAGAACTCACTTGCAGCACAGAACTCACTAGTGCATCTGAGGTGGAGTGAGGGGATAGAGGGGGAAAGGATGGCCCCTGAGCTTTCAGTGTGAGGGGGGATGGGACCACTTCCTGAGAGGAGCCTGAGGAGGAGGCTTCTGTGAAGCAGGTGGAAGAGTTCCGACAGCAATGTGATGAATCAGGGATGCCTGTCTGCCCTCTGAGGTGGGTGTCATGGAGCAGCAGGAGATCTGAGTTTGGACTGCGACTGAGGCATCAGGGCTGGGGAGTGGTGGGGGTGCAAACAAGATATCTGAAGCCATGACATGGGGTAGGATCATGGAGGAAGAGGGAAAAACTGAGGGATGGGTGAGCATCCCACTCCTGACTGCAAATCCCAGAGAGAAAGCCCCAGCTGGAAGGTGAGGCAGAGCTGGGGGGCTCCGGTAGGCAGCTCAGAGGAAGCACACTTCTCCCCACTTCTCCTTTCTCAGAAGAGGAAACTGAGCTCCAAAGACACCAAGGCTTGTCCCTATAAACACAGCCCACGACGGGCAAGCCAGATTCTGAGCTTCAGAATCTTGAACTTGAACTAAAAGTTGCTCAGAATGTCTGATCCTTCTTCCACATGGCCAATTCCTGTACATCTTCCAAAGGCCAACTCAAATGTCTCCTCCTCTATGAAGCACTCCTTGCTCCATGCTTGTGTCCGGTCCCCCACCATGATTCCATGGCCGTTTCTACACACCTCCACTTAGAACCTTTTCTATCTCAGGATAGTAGTTTCACAATCTCACTGGCTGTGAACTCCTTGTTGTCAGAGAGTGGAGTCTACACACCCTACACCCCTGCTTGCCCAGAAACTAGGCATATGAGGAGCTTTATAAAGCCTTTCTGGATGGATGGAAGGAAGGGGTATATGCATGTACCAGTGGGTGAGTGGATGGGTAGGTGCTTATAATGATGGATAACGAATTGATAGATGAATACCATATAGATAAATGGCACATGGATGGGTGGGTGGATGGATAATTGGGTGAGTGGGTGTACGTATAGATAGATGGATGGATGGGTGAGTAGGTGGATGGATAGATGAGATAACCAATGGATAGATAAATATATAGATCAATGGCACTTGGCTAGATGGATAGTGGGTGGTGGATGGATGGATAGAAGGCGACAGGATTTGTAGTCAAAATATTCAGAATTCTGCCCTGGCCACACTTTGGACTAGCTGCTGGACCAGGCACCGCGAGGTCCATGTTGCTGAGCCCTGGGCTCCTCACCTTTGATTTGGAGAGAAGGGTAACTAATTGTCCACCTGCTGGAGCCCTGCAAAGCTCAGAAGGGCCAAGAGATGGCTCAGGGGCCTTGTGGGGCTATGTAAATGTCAGGCAGTCCCAGGGAGCCTGGAGCAATCTGCACCATCGCAGAGTTCTCTGCCAGGAATCACCTCCAAATGTCCATCGAGGGAACATAATTTCCACATGGCTGGTTTTAAAACCAAGTAATTAAATGGTTTTATAGTCAGTTTTTAAAACAAGCTCTTTAAGTTACGAGTATAAAGCATGTCTCTGTAATAATCAAGTTGTTCTGTTTTGTGATTTCTATTGCAATGTATTTCTATAATTAGGCAGAAAAAATGTCCATTCGGGGCTGAGGCCACTTTATTTCACTCACTTTTGAGCTTGTTGTGACCCAACCAACCCACAGAGATCAGGGCTCCTCAGGGTCTGTCTGTCTGGGTCCTTGTGGGAGGAGATCACTTTGAGGGAGGCGATTGTCTGACAAGGACACATGATGACCCCACTTGGATGAAGGGAAGCCCAGGGGCTAGAGGATGGATGAATGGATGGTAGATGGGTGGATGGATGGATGGTGGATAAGTGGATGGGTGGATGGGTAGATGGATTATGGATGAGTGGATGGTGAATGAGTAGATGGGTGGATGAATAGATGGATGGTGGATGGGTGAATGGATAGATGACAGATGGATAGATGGATGGATGGGTGGGTGGGTGGATGGATGGATGGGTGGGTGGGTGGATGGATGGGTGGGTGGGTGGGTGGATGGATGGATGGATGGAGGGATGGATGGGTGGGTGGATGGATGGATGGATGGGTGGGTGGATGGATGGATGGATGGGTGGGTGGGTGGATGGATGGGTGGGTGGGTGGGTGGATGGGTGGGTGGGTGGGTGGATGGATGGATGGATGGATGGATGGATGGATGGGTGGGTGGGTGGATGGATGGATGGGTGGGTGGGTGGGTGGGTGGGTGGGTGGATGGATGGGTGGGTGGGTGGGTGGATGGATGGATGGGTGGGTGGGTGGGTGGATGGATGGGTGGATGGGTGGGTGGATGGATGGGTGGGTGGGTGGATGGATGGGTGGGTGGGTGGGTGAATGGATGGATGGATGGATGGATGGGTGGGTGGGTGGATGGATGGATGGGTGGGTGGGTGGATGGATGGATAGGTGGGTGGGTGGGTGGGTGGGTGGATGGATGGATGGATGGAGGGATGGGTGGGTGGGTGGATGGATGGGTGGATGGATGGGTGGATGGATGGATGGATGGATGGATGGATGGATGGGTGGGTGGGTGGATGGATGGATAGGTGGGTGGGTGGATGGATGGGTGGGTGGGTGGGTGGATGGATGGATGGATGGATGGAGGGATGGATGGGTGGGTGGATGGAGGGATGGATGGGTGGGTGGATGGATGGAACGATGGATGGGTAGATGGATGTGTGTGTATGTATATGTGAGTGGGTTGGCTCGGGGCACTCAGACGAGGCACCTTTTTCAGCCAGGAGTGGGAGGATCAAAGAAGCCTCCAGATGAAGGTAATTCTTTGGCTAGGTGTGAGATGTGGGGGGCTCAGGGAGATTCTAGCTATATTGGCTTTGGGGCCACTTGCCAGGTTCCATCCCTTATTAAAAACCTGTTCCTAGAGGCTAGAGTCCAGCTGAAGCTAGGGATGCCAGAAAATATAGGACATCCAGTTACATTTGAATTTCCATTAAATGAGTAACTTTTTAAAGTAAGGAGTATGCCCCAAACATCACATAATTTTAGTATAAGTATGCAATATTTGTGATACACTAAAATAACTGGTTAATATATGAAATTCACATTTAATTGTGCATCTGTTAAAAAGTTCTTTGTTTAAGCTGGCAGCCCTATGAGGGAATGGAGCCACTGAAGTGGGTTTGGAGGCTGCTGGTCACCTCTGGTCAGCAGTGAGGCCAGCAGAGGCTCCTTGCTCTCTACTGTAAGTGATGAGCACCAGTGAAGAGGGAAGCTCAGGCCTGCGGGAGCACAGAGGAGCCGACTAGTCCCCAGGGATCTATAGTTTCCTGGAAGTGTCGCTGGAAGGATGAAGAATAGTTGGGGAAAGCTATTGTGGGAGGAAGTTATTTCAGGTGACAGAAAAGCAAGAGCAGGCACAGGAACACCTGATGTGGCAAGAGTGGAGGTGAAGGTGGTGGGACTGGAGAGGGGGCAGGTATATAACTATGTCCCTCTTAGATCACCCCAGAGTGCAACAGAGCTGCTGCTCTCCTGGTCGAAGACTTTACCTACATTTTAAAAGGCACCCCTCCCTCCCTGGCACATGCCTGGAGAATGGTTAACCCCTTTATACCAGGAAAAAGATTTTCCTTTCTCCAGGCCAAGGCAGCTCACTCCATAGCCCCATTTGTCCTCAGCTAATTGCCCCTGTGCAATGCACAATTTGCCCAATGCCCTTACTTCAAGCTTAAATTCCAGATAGGAGGGTCATTGTCTTTCTCGCTCACTGCTATATCTCCAGAACCTACAGCAGTGCCAGGTAAATCTCTGATAAATCAGTATGGAGTGAAGGATGAATAAATGAGTGAATGGATGGCAGATGGATGAATAGATGAATGGACAGTGGATGAGTGGATGAATGGATGGATGGATGGATGGATGGGTAGATGGAGAGATGGTAAATGGATGAATAGGTGGATGGATAAGTAAATTGATGGATGAATGGATAAGCAGATGAACAGATACGTGGAGCACTGGCCCGAGAGCCAGTCCCTGGATTATGGGTAAATGGACAGTGAACGGGTAGATAGGTGGATGAACAGGTGGATGGATGAATGGATTGATGGGTGGATGGTGGATGGGTAAATGGATAGATGGATGGGATGGATGGACAGTGGATAAGAGGATGGATGAATGGATGGTGATGGGTGGGTGGATTAATGGATGGTGGTTGGTGGATAGGTAGATGGATAAATGGATTATGGGTGAATGATAGTGAATGGGTGTATGGTTGATGAATAGATGGATGGATAGATGGATTAGATGGGTGGATAACGAATGAATGAATGGATGTTGGATGAGTGGATAGGAGGATGGATGGATGGTGAATGAATGGATGGTGAATGAATGGATGAATGGATTAATGGGTAGATGGCCGATGAGTGAGTGGATGGGTGGATGGATGAATGGATGGAAAGATGGATTGGTGGATGCGTGGTAGATGGGTGGATGGATAAACTGCAAGTGTAAGGATGGTAGGGCTTAGGCTGGCCATCTAGGGCCTCATACCTGGGCATTCAGTAGCAGCTTACACTAGGAAATCGATGAGAGAGTGTGGAATCAGTTGTCCAGTGCAGGAGATATCTCCACAAGCAGTGTCTCTGTGGGTCATTCTTGGTGAGCCACGTGAGGTGCATGTGCTTCTTTGGTCATTAGTGGGCCACTTTCTCTGAGGCTAACTTTGGAATTATCCTCACATAGGGCCCAGAGTGATCCTTAGTTGCTAGTCATGCCTTATTACATCCCAGTGAGTGGGGACTTATTGCCTCTGGGTGGAGGGCAGCCCAGGCCTACCCTGCTGCACTTGACATTCTCAACTGGGTTCCTGCAGTGCTGGCAGCTTCCTGGCACCTGAGCTACCAGGGGCTGCAAGGGACAGTGCTCAGGGAACCACTGGGCCACACAGAGCCCCGCTGAACAGACAGTACCTGAGACTCTTCCTCACTCTCCTGTCCTTTCTGTCTCATTCGTTGGTTTATTGGCTCTCCTTACATTTCTTTTCTGCAGATGTAGAGTATCAATAAATGTATTTTAATTTCTCAGTGGGAACCAGAAAGACCTATTTTGAGGCAGCAGACCCAGGCTGGGATGTTCTGATGCTTGTTCAGCCCTTCACCAAATGCTCCCTTTGCCTGGAGGGTTGTCACCTCCTTCAGAGGAGAGATGTCTGTGAGCTCTGCAGGTCTAAAGACCTGGGACCTCAAGTTCCTGGTAGGCAGAGCCTGTGGCTCCTCCCCGCAGAAAGAGGTGGAGAGAGAAGGGCTTGCAGTCAGCTGGGGCGAGCAGTGGCCCGAAGGCCAGTCCCTGCTGTTGGCCTTGTCCCTCACCCAGCTTGAAGAATGGGGTCTCCTCCCCCAACCCTTCTCCTTGTTCCCCTACCATCTTCTCCCGCTCCCTGTCCCCTCCAAAGCTAAGCAGTCACTTTTCAGGTGCCTGCCATGGGCCAGGCTTTGTACCAGGCCTTACATTCATTCTCTCCCATGTCCTGGAATCTCCCGTGGGGTGGGATTATACAGCATAATGGAGTGCGCATGGATTGGAATTCTCTGCGGCAACGTGAACAGTTGTTATTGACATTGATCCCTTCCAGCAGACTGGGTCCTGGACAGAAAGCTGAGGCAGGTGGCAAGAGCTCCTGCAGGAGCTGAGCACACCCAGCTGAGTCACTGCATGGGGCCCAGGGGAGCAGGACAGGCTGGGGTCTTAGTGGGTTCAAGTAAAGGCTCCTGGTGGGCTGGGGACTGGTTCCTCCAGCCCAAGCCTGGCCATACCCCATGTAGTGGCACCAGTGACTCAGGCAGAGGCCTGTCCTTGAGGAGATGGAGATGAACCAGATCCCTGTCCCCCATCATGGCCAGGACCGAGGGAGAAGGCAGCCGGAGGGCACAGCAGGGTGCCCAGATGTGGCAGAGGCATGTATCCTCGCCTTGCTGGGAGAGTTGTCCCATGCTGTCTCCGTGCCCTTCTCCTTCCTCCCAGACCCAAGCCACCTTCCTTTCACCCCTGTGGCCTCCATAAAACCATTTTGGATTCCTGTTGTGTACTATCTAGGTGACCTCATCGTTTTCAGGATGAAACTCCTATATCCTGGCCAGCGATGCTCAGTTTTAACTCCCCAGCCTTCTGAACTCTGGAAACTCGGCCTGTCAGCCTCCAGCACCTCCACCCACACACCACAACTCCTCCCACAGCCCCTGCAAAGCTACACGTGTCACCTTCCGCTGTCCTCTTCTGTCCCACGCCACATTCCCTATCACATCAGATGAAAGCAGAACCCAGGGCAGAGCCCAGAGCTGGGCACGGGGCCGACCCTTCCTCCCGCCTCACTGGCATCTCAGCACGGATCCACGGAGCCTGAGGCCAGGGCTCAGCAAGCCTGTCTGGAGAGGACCAGCTTTGCAGGCCGTATGGCCTCTGTCCTAACAGCACCAGTGCAGCCCCTGGCAATGTGTACGGAAGTGCACGAGGCTGTGCATTCATGGGCACTGGAACTGAGTTCCACGTCATTTTCATGTGCCATGAAGGATTCCTCTTCTTCTCATTTTTTTAACCATTGAATTTTTTCCCAACCATTTAAAAACCTAACAACCAGTTTTACCTGTGGCTACACAGAAACAAACCCTGATGTACTGGAAAGTGGATAAAGCCATGAGGGCCCCCACTTCCTGGGGCTCACCTTCTAGGGGGCCCTGAAGGCTGACGCCTTGGGTGATGTTTCAGATAGACACGAACAATGGATGACAAACCAGAGACCTGCTCCCAACAGCTCCTGGGCTGAGCACCGTGCTGGGCAGTCTCGGGGTGCTGGCCAGCTGGTTTCCCTTGGGGCTGAGAGGGTGGAAGGAATCTGTGCAGGCAGGTCCCATGACTGTCCAACTGCAGCCAGCCCTACTCATCTCAGCCAGGACTTGAGCCCGGGCTCTCTGGCTTCATGGTCTACACTCCTTAGATTTTGCTAACTTCCAAGCTACAGCTTCATTCAACACTCAAAAGAAGGCCAGGAAGCCCCAGCTCCACCTGCAAGGTGCTGAGGTCATGGTTTCTGCCTTTATCAAAGAGCCGTCACTCACTCCACGTGGGCTTTGGTTTTTCACAGCCTCAGTAGCTGCAGTGGGCGCCCATGTAGACGTGTCAGTGCTGGGCTGCATGGTGGCTGCAGGCCATCCTGCTTAGTTCTGTGGTGCCAGATGGGCAGTGCCACCCTCCTTTCTCAGTGTCTGTGTGTCTGCACACGTGTGAGAGTGGGCTGATGCCTGGAGATGTTGATGAATGGCCAGTAACTAAATGAATGAATCTGAAAGTCCCTGGCACCAAGACCTGTCCATCACGGGGAGCCCCTGGTTGGAAATCCTCCCTGCCTTCCCCTTCCCCACCCCCGTCCACAGGATCGGGGCTGCTCTTCCGCCCACCCTGGCTCCTGGGACTTTGTCAATCACAGCACTGACTGCACTGAACTGTCCTCTACTCACCTGTTGGCTCCTTTGTTAGATCAATCGCTCTTGACCCTTTTGGTTCTAAACCCTTTAAGAATCTGATGGAATCAACAGATTTGCTGCCTAGAAAAACTGAGCACTGAATATGCCCCTTCCACACCACTCTGGCTACATTTTTAAGGCACTTAAGGACCCCCACCACCACCTCACCCCAGGTGGACCTCAGCTATGGCCTGGCTGTTTCTTGAGACAAGGGCAGGTCTGCTCATCTGCATCCCTGGCCCAGTGTTGGCTCTGCCAACGTGCCATGCAATGAACCTGGGGGCCTGGTGCAAGCTCCGCTGGAGTGACGGTGGAGGTGTGCACAGACAGAGGTGGGCTGGGGGCCCTGGTGGAGGACAGGCTCCCACGGAGATAAGGAAAAATACCAGTCCTCTGGAGCTCAGTCCACGTCCTCGTCCCTCACGAGTGTCCTCATTTAACTGGCAACTTGGCACCAGCATCTCTCATGTGGGGAGGGCACGTGTGGTGGGGAGGGGGGTGTGACTCCCACAGAGTCCCGTTCCAACAATTTCCCATCCCAACCACGGCTAACTGCATCTTCTGAACGCATTTACCGTTCAGTAATCTCAGAGGTGGTAAGATTTCCCCTCAATTCCCTGGCACTGTGAACTTTACTCAGCGCGTCTTGCAGTAATTAGTCTGGGGGCCCCAAGGAGACTGTCCGGGGAGAGGGTGTTAGTGAGCTAATCATCAAACTCATGATTGAAAACTGGCCTGTGGATGATTATGGTCAGACATTCACCGGCGCTGTCCGCCCCGAGCACAACTGCCAAGGAATGAAGGAAAACAGGGTGCCTGGCTGCATTTGCTAAAAATAAAATGCAAAGTGCAGGGCAGATGGTGTTGGAGGTTGGGGTCAGGTAGACTCCATGTGCTGGGCAGAGGGGCTGGCCAGTGATACACAAGAGACAAGTCACCATGAGAGAGTGCAGCGGAGACCCGTGTCATCCCACGGCCCATCCTGGGTTCTCGGGTCACGGGGGCGGTGGGGGTGGGTGGCTTGAACAGTTCCTGAGCCACTCTCTGGAGCTCACATCCACCTTCCCCGTCATACTGGCCCTGGGACCCTTCCATTCTCGTCATTTATATGCCAGGCCCTAGGCCAAGGACACAGAGCAGGATGTGTCCCCTGCCTTCCACGAGACTCACAGTCTGGAGGGGGAGGAAAACCTTTCTCACATGGCAGGGAGAGGATTGACCAAGAAGAAACCACAGGGGCTGGGCAGGGGGAGGGCACAGAGGAGGGTCTGAGTTGGCAGTGAGTCCAGGAAGGCTTCCTGAGGAGGTGATGCCTGAGCTGCATCTTAAAGAGCAGACCTTCCCAGGGAAGGTGGAGGAGGCAGAGGGCCTGATGGTGACAGGCACGTGGGCGACGCAGGGCATTGCAGGGGTGTTCTCCAGGAGGCCTTGGACCAACCCGGTCTCCTCTCTTTCTCCCTTGTGATTCCCACACAGAACCGTGGAATGTGCTGGGAATGCAGCATCGTGAGATGAGGGGGGACTGTCCCAGGCCTGCCCTAGAAACACGCTGACCCTCAGTGCTTTTGCTTAGTGAATCACATTGTCCCCGGGGCATAAAACCAGGGTCGGGCTGCTTCTCGGGGTCCCTTGTCCACAGTGCACATGGCGCACATGCAGTTAGACTTGGGTAGCTTTTCTGGGCCTCGGGGGTTCGGACCATATGAATCCTCAGCTTCTGTTGTCCCTCGCTGCCCGTCTGCAAGCACCAAACCCGCTCGTGTGACCCGCTGCGTGTGAGTGCGTCCTGTCACCTGGACTCAGACAGGACGGTAACCAGTGCACAGCGAGCCACCTCCACGCCTCCGCAGGTACACAGGCAGGTCTGCAGGGCTGGAGAGGGACCCTGCTCCCGGCTCTGAGGCTTCGCGGTACAATAATCACCATTGACAAAATTATAAATGTGGGATCCACACCAGATTACTGCCTTTTATTTCTCCAAGGGAGATTAGTAAAAGAAAAGAATAAGAACCTTCAACCACCAATTCATAAAGAAAGGATGGTTTAATTATCTCAAAGGAGGAAGGTCCCACCCTCAAAGGAAAGGACAGATTTTTCCAGGGAAAGGCCAGTGACAGCCCTCAGATGCTCCGGTTCCCACCCAGCAGCCTCGTTTGGAAAGCACCAGCGAGGGGGGTCGGTACAGTGTGCTCCACAACCAGGAGTGACTGCTATGTTCTGGAGTTCTGAATACACGGAGACCTGGATGTGTGTCGCCTGATGCTTTATGAGGGGCCACCACCTACAGAGACCCAAGGCCGGACAGAGGCCTAAGCCAGCCCCGCTCACCTGTCTCTTGGCTGGCTGGAAAAAAAACCAGGTTGCACGGCAGAGGCAGTTAAAGGGAGGCGAGAACGAGCCCCTCCTCTGCCCTCGGCCACTGTGGTCAGCCTGGAGCTGCTCGCTGTTTCAAGGGCACGGGACAGGGCACTTGCAGTAGCAGAGAGGAAGAACCACATAGTTGTGGTTCTGGAACTTTCTCCAGATTTGCTGCTCTGGCTGAGCATGGGATGCCTGGTCCCAAAACCATCCCCGGAATGTGTTTCTTTCATGCAAGTTTGAGCGCTGGAACAGGGCCCACTATAAGCCACTGTGGAGATGGGGCAGACCGGGCACACAGAGCCCGGCAAGGACAGCCTGTGCTCCCCTCCCCTCCCCTTGCCTCCCCTCCCCTCCCCTGCCCTCTTCCCCTCCCCTCCCCTCCCCTCGCCTCCCCACTCTTCCCTGCTGAGCCATATTGGAGCCTCGGGCCAAAGGAAACACACGCACGTTGCTATACACTTATCAAAATATCCATCCAGGCTCTGAACCAAGTGAAAAAGTTAATAAGAGCACAATCAAAACCATGCCCCTCTGTGCAGCCTGCCCCACCAGACCTGTTCTCAGCCATCCTCAGCCCTCGTAAACTGCCTGCTGGGACGCGAAGTCTGCGTGGCCCAGGACTGTCCCTGGCACACTGTGAGACAGGGCTATAAAACAGCAGCCTAGCTCCACTTACAATGTTGATACTTTGTTCATCCTGACTTTTTTTGCATTAACTTTGCTTTTTTAAAGTGCCTTAAAATAATATTTACCTCGATTACTGTGGTTTTTGGCACCCTCTTCCATTTTGCACCCAAAATGAGTTCCTTGCTCTCCTCATTTTAATCGGGGCCTGGCCTCCTCCTTCCTTCTGCAGACACTCAGGGCCCGCTGCTCCTTGACTGCCACACTGATCCACAGGGCAGTGCCTCCAGGTAAGCATGGAGCTATTAGGCAGAGAAACAGTGCTAGCAGAAACCTTGGCTGGTTTAGAACTTACTGTGTGTAAGGCACTGAAAGATTTTAACCAATGTATTCCTTTCAAAGCCTTGCAAGGCAAGGATTGTGACTCACCTTGAAAAGGAAAAACAAAAACAAAAAGCCAAGTTCAGAGAGGTTAAGTATCAGAGCACAAGCCCACACAGCCAGTGAGTAGAGTCTGACCCCACACCTGTGCTCTTAACCCTTCACCAGCCCCTCATGCAGCCTGAGTGTTAGTGCTTTTAGTGGGACTGCCTGGGACTCCCTGGGACTGCTCCGAACCTCGTGTTCACCCCTATTGTCCACTGGGCATAGAGGATTTGGGAAGTGATTTTGGAAAGGATGATTAGTGCTCGGCTGGTGCCTGATGCTGGCCCTGGTGTGTTCACATATGAGCGGCTCCCTTTGAGTGGAAGCTCCTTGAGGGTAGGACTGTGACAAATCCTGCCCAGCCCCAGGCAGAATCTAATACAGATCAGGTGCTCAGTAAATGCTGAGCGACAGACAACAGAAGGTGTGCAAGCCCAGTTGAGATGATGTCCCTGGAGCAGGGAGCCTGTGGGCATGACCAGAGGGCAGCCCACAGACAGCACAGAAGCCTCGTGTCAGGCCCTGGGGACTGGAGCTGCCAGTGGGCACCTCCAGGTGCTGGCTGCCTCTGTCCTGATCACTGAGTGCCCTGTCCCTGGCTGGCAAGCATCTCAAACACCTCTTCCTGGGAGCCCTCATGGGATGCCCACTTCCCTCGTTTGTCAGGAAGGATCTGGGCTTCTGCTGAACTGATATTTTTCAGTGAGAGCTACATGCCAGGTGTTGTCCAGGGAAACAAGGGGCTCAGCAAGTAAGTGACAGAGATGGCCCCTGGTGTGTGGAGCTTGAGTTCTGTGTCAATAAGCCCGGGCATGGTAATGAGCAAGGTAGCTTCAGGAGGTCAAAGGTCCCTGAGGATGATGAGACTGAGTGGCATGGTCCGGAGATCCTGGGGTATGCAATCTGGCAGCCTTCTCTGAGGAGTGACGATTGAATCTTATCATTTCCATTTCCTGCCAGCCCCAGTGCCATCTGCCAGGTGGCAGTTCTGCCAGGGAGCATGGCAGGCAGGAAGTGACAAGGGAGTCTGGTGTGTAAACACCCCCACTCCCCGCTCTGGGGGGACAACCGTGTGTGCCATACACTGGCTCCCAGGGGTGCCCAGAGGGACTGAGTGCTGGCTATTGACCACTGTGGAGGCCTCGTTCTCTTCTCCGTGCCACTTCCCACTTCCCTGCCATGCCCTGCCCTGGGAGTCTTCTCCTAAACATGATACTTGTCCGCACATCCTCGTTTCAGGGTCTGCTTCTGTGAGAGCCCAAACCAAAGCCCAGGGGAACCCCAACAAACTCACGGCCAGCCGGGGACTGTGACTTTGAGGATGCCACCAAGATGCTCTGGGGTGCAGGTTGATGAGGTAGAGACAGCCCTGGGGCTGGGGGCTGAGGAGCACCCATTTCTGCTACTCATTGGCCATGTGATCCTGGGAATGTGACTTTCCTCTTGAACTCTGACCTCCTCATCAACAAGCACGGGAGCTGTGCTGCTCTGAGATTCCATCTGCTCTGAAATCCTGGGTGGCCCAGGGAAGAGAGCCAGACTTGGCAGGATTCTCAGGACCACCCATGATTGGATGCAGTTGCCTTGGGGAGAAAGCTGCTTCCTTCCATAAGCCCCAATCTTGTCCATGAGATGGACAAAATTGTTATCAATGATTGACACACAGGGCTGTTGTAAGGATGAGATGGGCCATTGCTATAACACCAGGTACCCAGGAAGCGCTTAATGACAAGCAGGTGGGGCGGGAGGTCAGAGAGGGCTTATGGAGAGCTCCATGGAGGAAGAGTGGTAGCTGTGGAATCTGGAAGGTGGCAGGGCAGGCTGCAGAATAAAAATTCCCCAATGCACCCTCTCCACTTCCCCAGGAGGATCCACATGCCTTCACGACAGAGTAAGTCTCCAAAAGTGTCTGTGTGGAGCATCTGTCTCAGATCCAAGTATTGAAATGCTGGACACATTTTTATTTTCATGATTAAAAGGCCAAGGAGAGACAAATGATAACACAAGAAAGACAGAAAGATCAATTTTGAAGGTGGGAACCTGCAGCTTCATAAGCGTAAGTCTTGTGGCCAGACCATGAAGTCAATGAAATACTAAAAGTTGATATCCATCGTCAGGGTTTTATGTCGGCAAACAGGTGACAGAAAAATTGATGGGGGCTTTCTGCCTCTGAGCTGAAGGCTGGTAGTGAAATCGCTTCAGAGAAAAAGCTTCATATAAAGTGTAGGACTTGGCAGGTGACAAATTCAGAAATAGCTGTTGTCCCCGCCCTGTTTATCCAGGAATGAAGTCAAAGGATCCTCAACAGCTCGGGGCCCCGTGACACTATTAGGTTACTGCAAAAGTAATTATGGATGCATTATTATAATAATTGCATGTCCACGGGTGCTACCCCTGGGGTCATCCACAGGGGCTCTGCCCTCACTTCCTGATGGCATCACCACCTGCCCTCCTCTCCTTGAAGAACAGAACTCCCAATACAACCACACAGAATAGAGACCACACCGTCTAGCCTCCCCGGAAGCTCAGGGTGAACACATGTCCAAGTGCACGGGATGGTACAGACCCAAATGGGGCAAGTCCAGCCCGAACCCACAGAGGTGGCCCTCGAGGCCACAGGACGCACCTCCCTGTTCCTGAGGAGGTTCAGGAGCTACATGTTCTTAGCAGCCTGACATCTGATAGAGCAGCTCTGGGAACTTCTGAGAGGAACAAGTGAATCTTACAGGTCTGGGAGGTGACCATTTCCAGCAAAAAGCGAAGGACGAGGAGTCGGAATGAGAAGCCAGGAGACTGTGCAACTGTTTCAACAGTGGAATCAAAGCTGCTGGAGTCTGACGGCCAAAGAGACGATCGTTTAATAAGTATTTAAGAATGCAATCCACAGTCAAATGGGCTTGCGTGGATATTCTCCATCTCTAAAAACAACCCTAGCTCTATTCCCCAGCAGGTTGTAAAGAGCAAATTGTTATTTACAGGAGTTCCTCACTGCAATAACTCTCCTGCAGCTCACCTTCAAAGAGCTGTCAGGTAAGATATTTCCATCTAAGGCACTGAAACTCAGTCTTAAAGAGTAAATTATTATCAAGAAGGGATGGTTCATGGGAGCAGAAATGTTCAATGCTCAGAATTCAAGGAGTCCCCATCCCCACTCATGCAACCGGCCAGAGCACCTATCCCTGACTTGGTGTCCCCACACTCTGGTGGCTCTTCTGTTTCCCCATGTGGCTGCACGTGCATCTTTTCAGCATCTGTAACTTCACTGGTGCAGGTCCTGGGGGTCACCTCCACAGAGACCACCACCTGGAGGACTGTCTGTGGGCTTTGGAGGGTGTTCTCTGCTGCAGCCTCCACCGGGGTGGGTCTCTGTAATCCAGCTGTTCTCCCTGCTCCCTACTCCTAAGACCCACCCCCCAGGACCAGCACCGAGCCACAGGTGTGTGACGAATGTGTGGGGGAATGAAATGGAACAGAGAGCAGAGGCAGACGTGAAAGAGCAAGGGATCCCAAAACACCCACCAGGGAGACGGCTTCTTTCTGGCGATATGGCGGCCTAAATACCATGCAGATCCTTCCCATGGGAAACAATAATGAAGCCTAATTAAACACACCTTAAGATATTTCAAGGTGCACTGTTAAGCTTGCAAGAAAACAGGATTCTTTGGAGGCCAAAACCCCAAGCGGATGCAGAAATCCAGAGAGCTGAGCTAGCCCTGGGCCAATGTCCTCTCCCTGTACCCCTGGAGTGGCAGGTGGCAGTTGTCCCCCAACACCCATCCTCTCTTCGAAGAACAGAACTCCCAGTACAGCCACGCGGAATAGAGACTGTACCATCTAACCTCTCCCGAAGCTCGGGGTGAACATATACTCGATGTGACCAAAGAATGCAAGCAGGAGTTCTGTGTGAAACACCTGAGAAGTGTCCTCAAAACCACCACCATGCCTTTCTTCACCTCTTTTCCCCCTTTCCAACAACGAGGATATGTAGACAATGGCTGGCACAGCTGCAGCTACTTTGGACCTTGTTGGAAGTGGAAGCCAGGCAGAGTGAAGTATAAAGAAGAAACATGGCCGGGTGTGGTGGCTCTCGCCTGTAATCCCAGCACTTTGGGAGGCCGAGAGGGGTGGATCACGAGGTCAGGAGATCGAGACCATCCTGGCTAACACGGTGAAACCCCGTCTCTACTAAAAATACAAAAAAATTAGCCAGGCATGGTGGCGGGCGCCTGTAGTCCCAGCTACTCAGGAGGCTGAGACAGGAGAATGGCGTGAACCCAGGAGGCAGAGCTTGAGTGAGCCAAGATTGCGCCACTGCACTCTAGAATGGGCGACAGAGCGAGACTCCGTCTCAAAAAAAAAAAAAAAAAAAAAAAGAAACGTGGATCCCTCACATGGCGGAACATCAAACCAGTCCTACGCTGACCTCCTCCAGATTTCTGGATCCTGAGAGAGAAACACGCTTCTATCCTGATTAAGTCACTCTGGTTTGGAATTTTACATTATTGGTGGCTGAAATGAATCCTAACTCAGCGGGATATCTTGAACCTCTGTTTTGACATCTGCATAAGGTGTAGGGGTCAAGAGACAAATCCAAGGAGAGGAGCCAGTTAAGAAGAATCCCTCTGCCTGAAGCTGGGACCCCAGAGGGTGACATCTTTGTTGTAAGGATGAACTGACCTTGTATTAGTCTGTTCTCACACTGCTATAAAGAAATACCCTTGACTGAGTAATTTACAAGGGAAAACGTTTTAATTGACTCACAGTTCTGCATGGCTGGGAAGGCCTCAGGAAACTTACAGTCATGGTAGGAGGGGAAGCAGGCACCTTCTTCACAAGGCAACAGGAGAGAGAATGAATGCGAGCATAGGAACAACGGTTGCTTTTGAAACCATCACCATAGTGATCTCATGAGACTCACTCACTACCACGAGAACAGCATGGGGGGGAACCACCCACCCCTGCGATCCAATCACTTCCCTACCTCGACACGTGGGGATTCCAGGTTGAGATGAGATTTGGGTGGGGACACAGAGCCAAACCATAGCAATCCCTAAAGCCACCCTGTGGCCGAAGACCTGCCCATCTCTGCCTTGTTCGTGGTAGGAGGAGAAAAGTACACATGACACACACACAGCAGTCACACACACCGTACAAGTCACACACAACACACAACAGAGACACAACAGAGTCACACGCAACATAGTCACACGTACGAATTTTACTGAAACTTAATAAATTTTTATTTATTAAAACTAAAAATACCTCCCAAAGATGTGTAAATTCAAGGCAGCCTTCTTACAGCTGCATGTGAGATCTAAAAACACCAGGCTAGGAATTCTGTCTACTGGACCCCTGGTTAGCAATGCTCCCAGACTTCCCCAGAGGAGCACAGGTGTGACCCAGGCCTCAGAGAATCCCTGCAGATCAGGTTTCAAAGAGCATGATGACCTCACTATGAAAAATGACAAAATAGACCGAGAAATGAGGCTCTGTAAGCAAGAAGCACATAAACAATAGAGAGAGGAATTAATTAGGCCCCCAAAGACTTTAAATATTGGAATTATCAGAGAAAGATAATGGTGTTCACATGTTTAAAGAAATAAAGATGAGAATAAAATATGAATAGGAACCAAAGACTTGAAAATAAACAGCTCTGAAAAAGAGTCAAATATTGTTTCTAAAAATTAAGGACATCATAATTGAGGTTGAAAACGAAGGAAACTAGGGAGAATTCTTGAGTGATATCATACGGCTGAAGACGTAACCAAGAATCACAGCACAGAGACGGAGAAAATCGGTCCACAAATCAGAACAGAGGATTTACCATTTCAGAACCTCATTACAATCAATTTCAAACATTAAAGGAAACTTTTACAGAAAGAGATCTGCATACAAGAAGGAACAGGGAGGAAAGGTGTTAGGAAATATGGAGTGATCTAAACAAACACTGAGTTACGCATCAATAATAATGAGGTTTAATTTGGGAAGTTTAAAAAAAGATACAACTAAAATCCTAGACAAAACAGCATCTAAATCAAGACCAGTTAATCGGAGTTAAAATATGCTAAGGGAGGTATTTGCATTATTTGAGAGGAAGATAAAGATACATATTCACTCCAAACTTCATTAAGCAGTCTGTTAAAACTTCTAGGATAAAACTAAAAGACTAGGTCAGGAGTTCAAGACCAGCCTGGCCAACATGGTGAAACCTTGTCTCTGCTAAAAATACAAAAATTAGCCAGGTATGGTGGTGGGCACCTGTAATCCCAGTTA
This sequence comes from Rhinopithecus roxellana, assembly GCF_007565055.1. NCBI lineage: Eukaryota > Metazoa > Chordata > Mammalia > Primates > Cercopithecidae > Rhinopithecus > Rhinopithecus roxellana. Next base: position 180,276,081 of record NC_044550.1, on the reverse strand, counting down.
CTTAGGAGGCTAGGGCAGGAGGATCTCTTGAACCTGGGAAGTGGAGGTTGCAGCGAGCCAAGACTGTGCCATTGCCCTCCAGCCTAGGCAACAAGAAGGAAACTCAAAAAAAAAGAAAAAAAATCTATTAATTAGAGCAAACCTGAAATATAAGGACAGAGGAACATTAAAAATAAAAAGATAGGGAAAGTTATACCAGGCAGAAACTAACCAAAGTAAGCTAGTGTATCTCCATAAGTCTCATACGAGATTTGAAGGCAAAATCTTTGCTAGGGAGATAAAGGTTACTAATATAATGACAAAAGATTCGATTTACAAGCAAAAAATAATAATAAATAGCATTCTAATCTTGTGTGTGTATATGTACATATATACATACATATATATACACAAATGAAAATCAGTCCATAAATCAGAACAGAGAATTTACCATTTCAGAACCTCATTACAATCAATTTCAAAAGTTACATATATTTATATATCTCATCCTAATCTAAAAACTCCAGGCTAGGAATTTCCTCTATCGGACCCCGGGTTCGCAATGCTCCCAGGCTTCCCCAGAGGAGCACAGCTGTGACCCAGGCCTCTGCTTCCCCTGCCAGCTGCGACGGGGAGCTGACTGGTGTGGCCCCTCCTCAACCTGTCTCCCAAGATCAACATCCACGCAGAGCACAGCGGGCTTGGGTGGGGACGATGCTGTTTCTGAGGCTGCACAGAAGCACTCGTGCCAAGTGCCTGGCACGTGGATCATTGTCACTTCAGATTAGTATAATATATAACACCCTAATCTCCTAAAAGATAGCCTCAAAATAAAAGCTGATAGAACTACAAGTAAAAATATGATGTATCAGCTATTCAATAGAAATGTTCTTATACCTCTCTCAGCAACTCATGGTCAAGCATGCAAACATCAGTGAGAATACAGAAGATTTGAACAACAGTCTCAACAAGCTTGATTGAGTGACCTCCTTGGGGCATTCTGGCCAGCGACTGAGAACACGGGGTTCTTTCGAGCACTCACAGAACATTCAGAATGATTCAGGACGCGCTCTGTCACAAAGCAAGTTTCTATTGATTTCAAAGGGCTTGTATTGGACCGGTCACATCCTCTGGCTACCTGTGAGGTGTTTAGAATCATGGCCCCCTAAAGCTGTCCACGTCCCAATCCCCAGAACCTGCAACTGCCACCTCATGTGGCATAAGGGTCTTGGTAGATGGGATGAAGCAGAGGATCCAGATAGGGGTAGGTGGTCCTGGATTACCTGGGTGGGTCTGATGAGAGCACAGAGGTCATTAGGAGAGGCAGGCAGGGGGGTCTGTCTGTCAGAGAAAGAGGCATGACAATGGAAGCAGAAAGAGGGGTTGAGAATGTGGACCTGCTGGCTTTGAAGATGGGCAAGGGGTGCCCAGCCAAGGACTGCAACTTGAGAAGCTGGAAAAGGTAGGGCCACAGGTTCTGCCCAAGGGCTTTTAGAGGGAAGCCTCCACGCTGTGGGGGCTCCATGTGCTGTAGCAGTGACACCTTGATTTTGGCCCAATGACACCCATTTTGGACAACTGACTCCAGCATGGTAAGATAAATGCGTGTTGTTTCAAGCCCCTAAGCTTGTGGTAAGCTGTGACAGCAACTGGTTCAACCTTTGATCAAATCAGAAGCTAAAGAAAGAGGGTTACACAAACACCCCTCATGCTTGTAAACCTTTAGAAAACCTACCCCACAGGGCAGGGTGTGGAGGCTCATGGCTGTAATCCCAGCACTTTGGGAGGCCGAGATGGGTGGATCACTTGAGGTCAGGAGTTCAAGACCAGCCTGGTCAACATGATGAAACCGTCTCTACTAAATACAAAAATTAGCTGGTTGTGGTTGCACAGACCTGTAACTCCAGCTACTTGGGAGACTGAGGCACGAGAATTGCTTGAACTCAGGAGGCAGTGGCTGCAGTGAGCCGATATGCTCTTCACTCTGGCCTGGGTGACACAGCAAGACTCTGTCTCAATAACAACAAAAAAAAGAAAATCCACCACACAGTTCTTAGGATGAAGCTCTGGGCAAAGATCCCACACCAGGCACACCCAGCCCACACCTGCCCTCTGATTTCACCTCTCATAGCCCCTCATCATCCATGCTCTGTTCCAGGGACACTCAGAGGGAGGCGAGACCTGCCCCCAGGCTGTGTCAGAATCACAGGAAGAGACACCTGAATGGAACCGGGCATGTAGGACACGTGTACAGTTTGCAGGGAAGCAGCGACAGACATCAACAGCAGCCAAGGGGTCTGTGGTGTCAGGAGCTGGCTTCGTGATCCAGGCATGGGGCCTGGGGTTATCCAACTTCCCCTTTGAAGGCACCAGCGGCCACCTGTCTCTGCATGACAGTACCACCTCCTAAACCTGTCTCCCAAGATCAACATCTGCACGGAGCACGGCGGGCTTGGGTGGGGACAGTGCTGTTTTTGAGGCTGCACAGAACCACTTGTGCCAAGCACCTGGCACGTGGATCACTGCCACTTCAGTCCTCAGGCGTGCTCCAGGGGAGACCACACCAATCAGCTCCCAGTACCGGCTGGCAGGGGAGCAGAGGCTGAAGGTCAGAAGGGACCTTGTGGAGTCAGGCTGACTGCACTCAGCAACTCAAGAGCTGTGTAGGCCTCGGGTGAGCCGGGGCCGCCGTCTTGCAGGGCGGCCGTGAGAAGTCTGTGGAAGGAAGGCCTTGTTCCTTCTTGACTTAACAGGCCTTGGTGCCTCTTGACTTAACAGCCCTTGTATTCTTGGAGGATGGGTCTCAACAAGGCTCCACTCAAGCAAGGAACCTCTCGTTGCCCCACTTCTCCTGGCTGCCTCCTCAAGAGCCCTTGCTTCAACCCTGCTGCCTGCAAGGACACCGGCACCATGCAATGGAAAACAACAGCCAGGCTACGGCCAGCAAGGCCCCCATGGCACGCTGCGGGGCTCCTTGTGCTGCAGCAGAGACACCTCAACCATAGGACACAGAGCTCAGCATAAGCACGGCCTGGGGGAGAACGCAGCCCCTGTCCCCACCCCCAACACCGTCACCTATGTGTGGATTATGGTGGCCTTCACACTCCACTTCTGGAGGCTGAAGAATATTGTGTCTATTGGAAGACAGAAGCCATTGCGTGACGTTTTCATGGGGAAAGCTTAGGTAAGATTGGCAAGAAGGTTTCTATGGCAGAAAAGCACAAGTGAGGGGCACACAAGCACCACCCTTTCCCTGTGCCTCCGCATTGCCCCACACAGCCGCTGTGCCCTGCCGACGGTAGGAGTTTTCCATGCACGTCTATCCATCCACCCACAGGTGGAGTTTCCCACATGTGGAGTTTGTGACACATGATCACAGCGGAGGGAGGAGGGGCTCATCAGCTCCTACATCAATGCAGGGAGGAGATAGACACGACCCCACTGTGACCTTATTGCTTTGGCAGCAAGGTGAGCCCCTCAGAAGCCCCTTCCTCTCAGAAGGACAGAACCTCTCTGGGGCATTGTCGGGCAGCCTAGGACAAGGCCAGCCCCAGCCCTCCACCTCCCCACTCTATTTCATAAAAGATTAGCTGGCTTGGCATGGCGGCTCATGCCTGTAATCCCAGCACTTCAGGAGGCCAAGGCAGGTGGATCATGAGGTCAGGAGTTCGAGACCAGCCTGGCCAACATGGTGAAACCCTGTCTCTTCTACAAATACAAAAATTAGCCAGGCAGGGTGGCTTACGCCTGTAATCCCAGCTACTCAGAAGGCTGAGGCAGGAGAATCATTTGAACCTGGGAGGCAGAGGTTGCAGTGAGCCAAGATCGCGCCATTGCACTCCAGCCTGGGCGACAGGACGAGACTCCATCTCAAAAAAAAAAGATTGGCTGAACTGTCATCCCCACTGACCAGCCTGGACACCAGTTCCCCTCCTCAATAGCCCTTACTGGGAATCCGCTGACCACAGAGCAGAACGCAGCTCTCACCCCTCCTCCTTCACCAGCTCCATGGAGCTTTCTCTTCCTGAGCAAAGAAAACCCCTTTCTGCCTGACCATTGAGCTGCTTACAGATCTCAATGTCGAATATTCCTCATATTGCAATAGCCCCCTCTTCCATTGCAATAGCCTCTCCCTCCTTGCAGTCTCCTCCTTCCCATTGTGTAGCCCATCCCTCTATGGCATAGCCCCTTCCCATTGCAATAGCCCTCTTCCCTGTTACAATAACCCCCTGCCCCAGTTGCAAAAGCCCCTCCCCTATTGCAATAGCCCCTCTCCTATCGTAATAGTCCTGTTCCCTATTGCAGTAACCTCCTCCCCATTGCAATAGCCCTCTCCTGTTGCAATAGCCACTCCTCTAGTGTATAGCCTCTCCTATTGCACAGCCCCCTCTCCAATTGCAATTGCCCCCCTTCTATTGCATAGTCCCTCCCCCTATCACATAGCCTCCTTCCCTATTGCAATAGCCCCCTCTCCCATTGTAATAGCCCCTCCCCTACTACAATAACCTCCTCCCCTGTTGCAGTAGCCTCTTCCCTTATTGCAACAGTCTTTTCAAGTCCTTCCTTACGTAAGCCCACATTGATTTTTTTATCTCACAGTGGAAACCAGCCCCCAGGCACAGAGAGGTGGCACTTTCACCAGTGCACAACCGCATCATGGCTCTTGGTGGTTTTCTGATCAGCAGCTTTTTCCAGATTCAAAGAGCTGAGCCCCTCACTCTTTCGCTCCCCACCCCAGGGTTTCCTGTGAGACCTTCATGATCTGAATGTGGCTGCTTTCTAGGTCTCTCCACTGAAATCTCCCACCTGTTCACTGTGTGGCCTGAACAGTCCAAGCCCCTCCTAGGCTCCATTTCCTGAAACATGAAAGCCCCTTGCACCTTGAGGGTACCTGGTGGGTGCTCAGAGAATGGAGAGCCCTGGGTGCCCAATGGGAAATTTCCACCCTTGCCCCACCAGGAGGTGCTAAAGGAAGCTGGCTCTTGACCGATTTCCAAAGGAATGCAGATTTCTCCTGGAACGTCCTTTGCAAATTACATTAAAAGAAATTAACTAGCTTGTCTGAGGGGGATGGAAATGGGTTCTAGCACAAAAGGAGAGAAAATTTGAAAGAATAGTTTCTTCTAGCCCAATTTCACTCATAATTGGGTATCTTTTTGAGCCTGCTAATTAAACAGTGTTTTCCCCGAGTCAAAAAAATGGAGTCTTGGCACCCGAAGGGCACTTTGCAGACAGAATCTGACATGCAGGTCTAGCAAGTCCCTATAAAAAGCAACATGAGTCAAAAGCACACTGTCTGCACTTCAACCAGAAAATGAAGCTCTCTTTGCAGAGGGGAGCCGCTAACCACACCATCTACTGCGCCAGCCAAGCTGGCCATTGTGAGTCTCACCGGAATCTTCAAAGCTCTCTTCCCTATTTTTGGACATCCTGGATTGCATGTCTCTATACACGACTCACAAATCTATTCTATCATACTTATTTCTGCCTCACACCGTGTGGCATTGTCTTATGTCTTCCGACAGCAGCAGACACCGGATCAAAAGACTCAACAGAATGCTGAGTCAAGTTTGTGAGAATGAGTGCTGCCTCATGCCAGCTAGAACTATGGTTTGTGAGGATCCAGTCTTAATGAGAAACTGCGGGTTGCTGCAGCAGGAATGCAGGATGGGGAAAGGGAAAGGGCAGCTATCAGGCATTTTCACATTCCCCACGGGGCCAGGGAAATGTGGACCCCAGGCCATGAGCCCCGCTGAGATCGGAGTCTGCGTCAGGCTTGTCCACCACGGAATATTCAGGTGATGGTGCCTGGCGCCTAGAAAGTGCTTGAGAAACATTCTTAATGCATTAATACTAGAGTCAGAACCACTGTCCCTACCCATCCAGGTCAATGAAATCACAGAACCAGGGCAGCAAATCGGAACTGAACACTGAGTAGGTGCCAGGCCCTGTGCGCAGGACATTCCTGTCCTGAGGCAAAAGAAGATATAGATATTTGGTATCTGGCCCGGTTCCTGGCACACAGCTCTTAAGACCCTTGGAATCTCCAGAGTGACAAGAATGTCTTTCGTATGGTAATAAAATGGCTGGTGCGGGGCGGGGATGGGGAGTGGTGTAGACAGCTTTGGCATGGGGATTGGTAGCCAGAAGAACCAAGGCAGGGTTCGAGTTTTGGGGCTTTCAGCCCTAACCCCTGACCTCTGGGGAGGGAAGAGGGGACGGAGATGGAGTTAGTCACCAGTGGCCAGTGATTTAATCTGCCGTGTCTATGTAATGAAGCCCCCACAAACCCCCTAGGTAATGGGGTCGGAGAGCCTCTGGGTTGGTGAACACAGATGTGCTTCGAGGGTGGCACAGCCGGAGAGGGTGTGGAAGCTCTCACCCCATGCCCTGCCTCATGCCTCTCTTCCTCTGTTCCTGAGTTGTATCCATAATAAACCGGTAATAGCAAGGAAACTGCTCTCCTGAGTTCTGTGTGGCGAATTACCACACACGACGAGGCCGTGAAACCCCGAGTTTCTACCCAATCCAGCAGAAGTGCCAGGCTGGACTCGTGACTGGCATCTGCAGTGGGAACAGTTGTGGGAGACCAAGCCTCGATCTGATGGTAACTCCAGGTGGATGGCGTTAGAATTGAACTGAGCTGTGGGACACCCAGCTGGCATTGCAGAGGTGGAGACATGTTGCAAAAGACATTTTGGTATCAGAGTGTTGTGAGTAAAAACAGTTCAGGTACCACCTCCTTTCAAGTTCAGAGCAGATCCGTGGATTTGCTACTACTGCTATGCTGGTTTACAGATGAGGAAATTGAGGCACACCGAGGCTGTGACCCTCGCCCCATTGTGGATGAACATTGACCAGCATTGGAAGCGTGGTGTGGACCCAGATGCTGAACTCCAAGACACGCACTCGTAGACGCGAAGACTCTGCCCCAAACACCTATGTGTGGCCAGAGTTGAAGAGGAAGCCCCTCTTGACACTGTAAATTAGGGGTTTCCTAAATTAGGGAGGGAGGAAGAGAAGGAGGCAGGACACTGAGCCCAGAGTCCTAGAGCCAGGGTGCGCCCTGGGCAGGTCTGTTTGCTGTGGGTCCCATCCTATGGGTCTCTGACCTCACACCCACCCTGGAGCAGGCAAGACAGTGCCAAGGAGGAGAGCAGGCCCACCTGGGGCTTCCAGCCAAGCAAGAAGCCTGCCCTTCCTTGGGCACCAGCTGCTTGCTGGCCATGTGTGTGTGCTGAGGGAGACGGGAAGACCTCCATCGATTCTGTAATTTCCAAAAATTGCATTCCCATTTATTTCCCACTCCAGGCCACTTGCAGACACTGTGGCACACACTGTGGCAGGTGACAAGCTTTTATGATCGTGGGCCTTGCCACAGCCGCAGAGGTAGATGATGGGCCTCATCCCATAGACAGGGATACTCCGAGGCCAGAGCACTTCCACAGGCAGCAGTGGGCAGAACATCAGCTCTCACCCTGACAGCTTAGTCCATCCTTGTCTGTCTTGTTTATTCCTCTAGAGCCTGGGGGCATTGTGAGGGCAGGAATGGGGTGTTTTCACTTTGGTATCACCAGACCTAGCCCATACAGTCCTGGCATACAGACGTGCTCAAGAGAGGCTGAATAAATGAACTAACTAAAAATGGCCTCCCAGTGGAGGCTGTCAGGATGGATTTCAATAAATGCCCATTTGGTCTCCATTTGCCATAACAAGAGCACTTTGGTTGATGAGTAATGAGTCTCCGAGTGGTGCCTTCTTCTGCCAGGGCTCCTGAGAGGGGCAGAGGTATTGCTGGAGTTGATGAGTCTAACCATAACGACAATATTATTCATTCCAAATTGGGCAATTTCTGTAAAATAAGTTACAGCCGCTCAGCTGCAGTGCTCCTGTGCTAGCTGGCAAGTGGCACCCCTGCCTGTAACTGCCAACATCTGCCCTGGCTTCCCATTACCTGCCTGGGGCCAGCCCCACCCCGGCCCCCAGGTTGGTCAGGTTTCAGCTGGGCTCTGAGCAGCAGCAGCACTGCTTGGAACACAGCGGCCACTGAGGTTCGGCCAGGCACGAAGATGGAAGAACCACTGCCTGGAGCATGAGAGTGTGGGGACAAAGGAGGAAGGGTCTTGGAAGGGGAGCAGCACACTCGGGTCTCTCAGTGGCCCTTGCTGGATGGAGAGTCCTTCTGCCAGGAGGCAGTCCTGCCCTTTGATTACAGGCACCTGTCACAGCCTGCTTTCCAATGAAGACTGCAACAGTACGTCCTGCCTCACCTGCTCTGCTGCACGTGACCTGGCTGCTCCCCTGTTAAATGGCGGAGTCTGTATTTCCATTCCAGATTCTAGGCTGGTCTTAGCTACTTCCTTGGCTAAAGGATCGCAGCAGAAAGTGATGCCCTGGGACTCCCGAGGCTCCACTGGCCGTAAGAAACCTTGCACGTCTACCTGACCCTCTTGGTTTTCTTTGTTTGTTTTTTGAAATGGGGCCTTGCTCTGTTGCCCAGGCTGGAGTGCAGGGGTGCAATCATGGCTCACTGAAACCTCAACCTCCTGACTGCCACCATATGTGAGACCCCAAGCAAAAGCTTTCTGGCTGAGCCCTATCAATCCATAAGTTATATAGGCTTTAACAACAAATTGGTGTTTCAAGCCAGTAGAGTTTGGGGTGTTTGTCACACACGCAGCAGATTAACCCAAGCAGCACCTCCTGGCATGCACCTTCAGGTGGAGAAATTATTAGCATTTGCTTTACACCTACTATGAGCCAGGCATTCTTGTTGGTGGTTTATGTCATTCATTCATTCAACAAACCTCTATGTTGTGAGGTAGGGATTACATATTAGAATGCGTAGGATATGTTTTGCTGCCAATCCACCCTAAAGTCCCAGCAACCCATCACCACAATGGCTTCTGTCTCACTCATGCTATTTGTCCGTAGTGGGTTGGTACAGCCCTGCTCCACACAGTCATTCAGGGACCCCATGTAACAGATGCTCCATCTCAGATGCTGAGATGGGGAGAGAGACCGCAGATTTGCATGTGGACTTTTCATGGTCCTAGCCTGAAGTGACTCTCACCACTTGCTCCCCCATGGCACTGGCCAGAGCTAGCCACATGGCCATGCCTGGCTGTAAGGGGGCTGGGGAGGACAGTTGTTCAGATAGCCAGAAAGAAGGGAGCTGGGTGCTGGGGAGCAATGGTCATGCTCTCCACTGAGCCTTTCTCCCGTTTTCTGAATGAGGACACCCACCCTCAGAGCCTAAGCCTAAGCTCATTACTGCAGTCACCAGGGGTAGTAAGGAAACTGTAGAACCGGCCTGTTTGGTTCCAAAATACCAGTGTGCCCAGATCCAGCCTGGATTTGTTAAAAAAAAAAAAAAATTAGAGCAGCAGCTGTGGATGAAAGTAGGTAGTTGGGGGGGCCCACAAAAATAATGACCAGGCAAGGCCGCCGTAAACAACGGAGCCTTGAATAAAATGAAAGGGGCTTTGTCAAGAGGGATAAACTCGAAGCGTATCTTTTTCAAGTATAAAGGGGAGAAGCTCAGGGCTGCATGCGGTGCTTAAAAGCCCCCAAATGAAAGCCTCAGTGCTTTCCTAGCTGCTCTGCCAATTTAAAGGGGGAGTGTTTTTTCTCATCTGCAACCTGCTGGGATTTTCTGTTGGTCGGCTGAAATGGCCCCATATAATCCTTTGAGGAGGTCCCCAATGTCCCCTGGAGTCTGACACACAAGCACTGAAAAGCATAATCCCAGAAAAGCACAGACACCGCAGAGCATAGGCAACGGGGCTCAAGGAAACCCGTCCATCCATGCGGCGGGCACCCTGAGGACAGCCCTGCCAGGGTCAGAGGCCTCCGCCGGGATTCATCACTGCCATAGGGCAGTTTAGAAAGCTCTCCGGGGCTCTACGGGGGCGATGGGGAAGGATCGGGATTTTCTTCAAAGCTAACACCCCCCTCGTCATCTTTAATCCTCGTGAGCCGGAATTCCAAAGAGCTACTGCCAAGAGCCGGAGAGAGTGCCCAGGGTTGAGCGTGCTGGGTGTCTGACCCCGTGACCGCCCGAGACAGCACGAGCATCGGCTCTGCCACGGCCAGAAGCCCACACTTCCCATTCGGTGGATCAGGCCCCACCAGCCTGCCAGCAGCACCTATCTCCCCAAAACCCTTCCCAGTGCCCCCTTGGTCCACCCTGGATGGCCTGATGGAGCTGGCAGCGGGTAGCACCAGGCTTGGAGGGAGGCAGCCCTGGCTCTGGCCCTAATCCAGCCCCTCCCAGCCCTGGGACTCTGGCAGGGCAGTTGGTAGGTTCCAGCTGTAAAACGGGACCATAACTGATGGGAGGGGTGAGACGCCTGGTTAGGAAGGAGAGAGGAGGCGGCAACAGGTGGAGGGGAGAGCCCGAGGAGGCTGAGCACAAGAGAAGAGGGAGGAGAAGGCGGGAGGAGGAAGAGGAAGTGGAAGGAGAAGGATGCAGAAAGAAGCAGGAAGAGTGGGCCAAGGATACACGCACTGGCCCGGCGCCCGCTTCATCCCATCTGCTAGGCGCGGTGAGCGTCAGTTTCCTCCACCGAGACCCGCGAAGTGTGCTGTGGGGAGATGACAGCCGTACAGCCACACGGCCACCATACCTGCAAGTCCCTTTCCTGACTGGAAGCTGCCAGCAAACCTACCAAGAAGGTGTTTTCTACATTTTAAGGACAAGAAAGCTCACCCCATATAGATATGGTGATGCCTGGTTTTCTATGGTTTCTGTAACAAATTACCACAACCTCAGTGGTCTAACACAAGACACATTTGTCCTGTTACAATTCTGGAGGCCAGAAGTCTCACATGGATCTTACTGGACTAAAATCAAGGTGTCAGCAGCAGCCAGCGCGGTGGCTCGCGGCTAAACTTTATGAATGTTAGGAATGAAGTCTCCCAGGAGGAGGGATGGGACCATGGGTGGGCCCAGCCCCATTCCCTATTAGCCATTGTGACCTTGCCCCTTTGTCTCTGGGCCTCAGTTTCCACATCTCAAAAATGGAGACGTCTACCTCCATCCTCACCCACAGAGCTTTTGAGGCTCGGATTTGACAAAGCGCGTGAGAATGCTTCCTGACACCGGATTTGACAAAGCGCGTGAGAATGCTTCCTGACACCCAACGTCCCAGCCCAGCTCCAGAGGGGAGAAGTCCACTGCTAGACTCTCCAGCCAGAGCTCATTCTTGCCCTGGAGGCGTTTCTCTCCCCGGGAGAGGGCCTGAGAAGCCAGGCCACCTTCACAGTCTACAAAAACCCTTTCCCTCTTAAAGTTAGCAAATAACTAAGAGGACTCGATTGTCAAGATGAAAGCGCAGCTATGAATATGCATGACTCATTCGGTCATCAAACACCCCAACCCTTTCCAGAGGAAGGGATCGCAGCCATCATTTTCCACCACATATTTAAATTCAAACTAGTCATTATTTAATGTTGGGACAAATCGCTGGAGGTCATGTTTTCAGTTTACTGTTTCTTCTTCATAAACAAGGCGGGTCCCTGGCAGGGTGTCGGTGCTGCCGGAATGCACTAGCTTCCTTCCCTTATTCGACTCGAGTTTTAAGAGACAGACCTTTGCAACAGCAATAAATAGCCATTCCCCTTCTCGGCTGTCTTTTATAAATGCCTCCTCCAGCCCTTTCTCTTTCGTGTCTCCTTGCTGCTCCAAGAGCCCCGCCATTCCATGCCCCAGGCAGTCACATGGAAAGCCCTTGGTTCACACACAGACCTGCTGAGTCTCCATATTTGCACTGCTCTAGATATCAGACAGATCCAGGTGTCTAGGTTCAAATTTGACTCTGCCGTTTCCCCTGCTGTGTGACCTCAGACATGTTACTTAACCTCTCTGAGCCTCAGGTTCCTCTCTGTAGAATGGGGATTAAAATAGTTCCTACCACATACATCCTCATGTGTATTACTACACACAGGGCACTTAGAACAGGGCTTAGCTGGCAGAGTGCGGTGGCTCACCCCTGTAATTCCAGCACTTTGGGGGGCTGAGGTGGGCAGATCACGAAGTCAGGAGTTCAAGAACAGTCTGGCCAATATGGTGAAACTCCTTCTCCACTAAAAACACAAAAGTTAGCTGGGCGTGGTGGCAGGCACCTATAGTCCCAGCTACTTGGGGGGCTGAGGCAGAAGAATCGCTTGAACCCGGGAGGTAGAGGTTGCAGTGAGCCAAGATCGTCCCACTGCACTCCAGCCTGGGCCACAGAGCAAGACTCCATCTTAAAAAAAAAAAAAAAAAAAAAAAAAAAAGGGTCTCAGCCAAGAGAGTATGCCCATAAAGGTCATTATTATTCTCACTACTGCTGCGGTTGGTATCGCTAACAACCAGCCACCGTATGTTCTATGCCCGAAGTCTCTCCCAAACCTGACTTCTCCTTCCATTCTCACTGTTGATGCCATTTTTCACCTCTGGGTTGCTGCAAGGGTCTCCCAACTGGCCTCCCAGATAGACTTTGCAGTCTCCTACCGGGAAAAGCCAAACTCTTGGCACTGCATTTGAGAGCACTCAGAACCAAATCCGAGCCGGCTGAACCCCTTCCCCCACACCTCCTGTGCACCAGGGTCACCCGGCGGCTCACTGTGTCCCCAGTAGGCTGTGCTCTCTCAGTCCACTGTCTTTGCACGTGCTGTTCCCTGGGCCCGCAGCCCTTATCCACTTTTCTCTGAATTGCGCAAAATCCCTATAAAATCAACTTGATGTCCATGTCCTCTGGAAAGTGGTTCCAATAGTAGCCACCTGCTCTGTGCTTAGAAAAATAACCAAACCAAACAAAAGCAAAAAAGCAAAATATACCAAAAATGTCTTGTTCCTACCATGATATGAGCATTCACTGCACTGTATTGTGAATGAATGAATGAATGAATGAATGAATGAATGAATGTCAGTGTTCTCTCCCAGCTCTCTTCCTCTTCCAGGACAGGAACCCCAACTAGTTTTCCCTTGAAAGTATGTCCAACTCTTTTTCCAGGAAGGATACAAAATGCCTTTACAAGGACTCTTAGATCCCAGTTGCCACAGTGCGTCTGCTGGTAAGGCCAGCCCACGAGATTCCCCTGAACCGAGGTCAGAAGGGGGCTCTCTAACCTCAGAGGGAACTTGATCCTCCTAGTGCCGTTCAGCAGATTAAAAACTGGGTCTCCGGCTGTGGCTTCCCTGACCTTCAATGCTCCAAAGGTCGGTTCCCCAGGTCCTCCTCCAATGTGGCCTTGGCAGAAGCCCAGCCCCCCAGGACAAACGAAGGGATTTCCACTTACAAGAGGACACCTACCCAGAGGCCGGGTGAAAATACAGCCTTTCCTCCTCATCCAGAACAAAGCCAACAGCCGCGTGTTCCGCCAGCCTCAAGAAAACCAAGGGCAGCTTCGTGGGAGACATTTCACAGCCCAAAGCCTGCTCCAATGTGACACTTGAGAAATGGGCTCTCAATGCGGTTTGGCGGCCGAGAGGAAAGAAAGGATTTGCCGACCGCAGAAGATGTTCTGGTTAACAAGCCATTTGCTTATTCAGAGGGACCCAGACGGGTGTTTCTCACTTTAATGCCCGCTGATCTCCTCTCTCCAGGGACCCAGGGACTGGAGGACCAAGGACACTGTGGGCTGTCAAACAGACAAAAAACTCTGCCCCCGGGGGTTCTGATGAATCCTCTGTGACCACTTTTTACAGTTAGAGAAATTGGTTTTAAAGGCCCGATAAAGTGCATTCTGTTGTCACAGGAAAGCAATCCATCTTTCTGTTGTTGCTACAGAGATGACAAATGGACTCTAAAAACAAATTCCCTGGATGGGCCGGCCTAGCAGGGTGCTCTGGGGAGGCGACTGTCATCCTGACAGACCCTGCGGCTGGAAGGAGGGGGCAAACAGTCCCTGACAGGCCAGTTTTTATTTTTCAAGTGAAGGGAGGTGGGTAGACATGCCTGGGCCAAGCCTGCAGCTGTGCCCCCTACATCCCCTGGGAGGTGAAGACGCTGCTGTGGGTGCCAGAGTTGTGGACTATAGAGGCAACTCCAGGTGGCCTGGTCTCTACGGAAACCCCATGGGCCTTTCTGCTACCAGACCCTGGGCCCTCCTTGGGCCTAACCAAGGCTCTGCCCAGAACCAAGCACAATCATCAGTCTCATCTCCAACCCTGATGATAGTCTCCTGCCAGAATGCAAACTCCTAGGAGCCTGGCTCTTCTCTGGCCTGTCTCACTGTATTCCCAGGACAGGGGTGGCAGGTGTGTGAGGATCAATGAAAAAGCCAACCTGGCCATGTAGGCACTACGGTCCCCGATTGTCAGAAGAGGGGACTCAGGCTCAGCCGATGTCACAGACCTGCAGAGCAGAGTGGTAGCGAGGCTGTGGCTCAGCACAGAATCTGAGTGGCCAAATATTACCTAAAACTCCTCAACTCTCCTCCTCTTCTAATCCAGACTGGCACCAAGATCTAGAAACTCCACACTGGAGAACTGAAGGGCATCCAAGGCTTCAGTTGGTTGTCCGGACAAGGCTGGTTGTCTGGCTCCTGCTTGCATACCTCTCATGACAGGGAGCTCACTACCTCCCAGGGCAGCCCTGCCATCTCCGATCAACTGTAGCTGCTATGAGGTTGTTCTTAAGTTTTAGCTGAAGTCTGCTTCTCTGTCACTCCCCTGCATTTACTCTGAGTTCTACAGTCCAACACAGAGCATCCAAGCAGAAAAGAACACTATCCCAAAGACTCAGCGAAAGATGCCGTCTCTGGAAAGGACTTGCCTCCAGCACCTGGAGAAAATGTAAACTCTGGCTGATCTCCTGAGGAGTATATAAGAAGATACAGGTTTCAAGGACAAAAGATTGAAAGAAAAATATCTGAGTAAAAGTGGCATTAAAATTGTCATTGGCATGGAATCAAACCAAATGCCCATCCATGATAGACTGGGTAAAGAAAATGTGGTACATATACACCACGGAATACTAGGCAGCCATAAAAAAGGATGAGTTCATGTCCTTTACAGGGACAGGGATGGAGCTGGAAGCCATTATCCTCAGCAAACTAACACAGGAACAGAAAACCAAACACCACATGTTCTCACTTACAAGGAGGAGCTGAATGATGAGAACACATGGACACGGTACGGGGGAAACAACACACACTGAGGCCTGTTGGGGGTACAGGGGCAGGGAGAGCATCAGGCAAAATAGCTAATGGATGCTGGGCTTAATACCTGGGTGATGGGTTCATTTGCGCTGCAAACCACTATGGCACACATTTACCTATGTAACAAACCTGTACATCTTGCACATGTACTTCGGAACTTAAAATAAATGTTGAAGAAAAAACATCGTCATTGGGGGCAGTGAAAGGCAGAATGAAAACATAGAAACAGAATCAGGGACCGGACAGACAGACTTGCAAAGCTCTTCCAGAAGGTGGCAGAAGGAGGCAAATCAGTCAATTAATAATTGTGAAAATAATAAGTGTGAAAAAATGGCCCTAAAGATAAGAGCACAGATGTCCAGCCCCAAATCATAGGAGTTCCCAAGAGAGAAGCCAGAACAACTGGAACAGAGTGGCCGCCAAAGACAGAGTGATGCCTTCAGAGTGAGGCAGCTCAGCATGTCCAAGACTGAAGGTCAACATGAAAAGGAGGCAAACATCAGACTCATCCCAATGAAAATATTTAACTATAAGGAGGGAGAAAACCAGGCAAGATAAATGAACTCTCAGATTAGCACAGGTCCCTCTATAAGGCTAAGCATTAAGCAAACAGAGCAACCCCTTCGGATGTCTGTGAGGAAGAGAGATGACTCAGAAATCTCACCTTCACTCAAGCTGTCCTTCAACAGGGATGGAGTCAATAAAAGGAAAATCCTAGGGGCGAGGCCGCTCCCCCACATGTGTCCTCCCAGACAGTCCTTGGAGATGTACCCTAGCCAGCTGAGAGGTGAATCAGAATTACTAACTCAAGGATGGAGTAGGCTGTGAGCATTGAAACCATTCGCATAAAACAGTGAAAATGGTGCAGTTAGTTCATGAACACAAAAGGTACAGGATGAAACGGTGATAAGTTAGTGAGTAGTCTGTAAGTTGTTTCTACAATACCTTGAAGTGGTAGACGAGAGACATCCCAGTCCCCTGATAGTCCTGTGATTTGTTCTGCGGTTTCCGCAAGGTGAGGCCACAGGTGGATTTCAGAAATGTAGCAGGAGGGACTTGCCTGACGTAGGGGGCCAGGCCGCCTCCTGAGGGTCCCAGAGGCAGCCTGGTGCACTTTTTTGGTGTACTTCAGTGATCCACACTCCCTTCCCACACCGCGGCCCAAACCACTCCTTTGAATTCCCGTGGGTTTTGAGATACTGGTGCAGGAATGCAGGCCGCACTAGAGCTGACGGTTTTAGCCCAACTCATTCTTCCTGAGATAGCTCAGGCCCCGAAGGACCTGCTTCAGGGAGATGCAAGAGCCTTCCCCGACCATCATGCTCATTCCCCACTACAGAAAATAAGTCCCAGAGAGGAAATCATATTCTTCAGTTTTATACACTTGTCTCAGATCTTTTCTCCTTTCCCCTCTTCCTCCTGTCCGTCCAACAGAGCAATTTCTGAGACCCTCTGACATGTCAGACAGGATGGCTGCTGTTTCTCCCCCTCTCAGGGCGTGCATGTTGAGAAATGCAGTCACGCCAGGAATCACAACAAGAGATTCCCATCACCCGCTGCAACTCCCTTCGTGTTTTGCAATGTGCTTGCTTTGTTTTGACATCCCCCAGAGCCTAGCATGGGAGTCTATAAACACAGCCCACATAATTAGGCTAATGACATCGATATTCTCAGTTCAACTGGGTAATGGGAGCATTTATTTCACTTTGGAAATGTTACACACAGTCTGGTGAGGGCTGCAGAATTATGACACTCTTGGAACTGTGCCTGCAAAACTGCTCAATCTCAGATGCAACTTTCCCCCAGCTGAGCCCTGCTATGGTTTAGGCTCTGCGTTGGGAGGGGATGCAGGTGCAAGACCTCCTCTGCACATGTTTATCTACTGTGGAGGCAGCCTGGTTTCTTAGAGTGAGAGTAGTAGAGAGACTTGTCACTCAGAAAAACCTTTGTCCCTATTTCTGTCATGGTGCTACCTTGGGTAAGTTCCTTGCATTCGCCAGACCTCAGGTGTCTTCCCTGTGAGGTGGAGGGGTCTCACTAGAGAGTGCCTAAGTTCCTTTCTAGACCTAAATGTCTACTAAGTATCTGTGCCTTCAGCCCATCATGGAAGCAACTTTTTCTTAAATGTACTCTTTCAGTTTCCAAAGCACAGCCAGTACTGGGCACAGACCCAAATGTAGAGTCAAGAAACTGGGCCTCTGGGGTTCCCAACTCTATTTTATCCACATTTCCTCCCTGCCCCAACTCAGAGGCCACTGGGATTCCCATGTGCTTGGACTCCTTTCCTCTTACCCATGACAATTATTTGTTACTATTAATAATAATGGTTTAGCAAACCAGCATTTATGGAACACCTGCTATGCAACAGATTCTATATTAGGATCCAACATGTGGACTGTGAATGAAGACGAAGATGCTGTCCTCATATAAAACCTTATGTTAGTGTCTGCAAGACACAGTCACATGCATCATCTCAGTCTTCAAAGGGTCTAGCCTCTGGGAGCAGGTCTTATTCATCCTATTTTACAGAAATTGAGACAACAAGGGGTAAAGGCTGCATATAAGACATAGTATATTAGAGGCAGAACTCTGGTCTTCCTGGCCCCAGACCTAAGTGCTCTGTGCTATGCTGAAGCTGGGAATAAAATTGAACCACATTTGAGCTTCATGGGTGTAAAGAGCTCATATGTATTAGTCCGTTTTCATGCTGCTGATAAAGACATGCTAGAGACTGGGTAATTTATAAAGAAAAAGAGATTTAATGGACTCACAGTTCCACATGGCTGGGGAGGCCTCCCAATCATGGCAGAAGGCACAAAGCACATTTTACATGGCAGCAGATGAAAGAATGAAAGCCAAGTGAAAGGGGTTTCCACTGATCAAACCATCAGATCTTGTGAGACTTATTCACTACCATGAGAACAGTATGGGGAAACCACCCCCATGATTCAGTTCTCTCCCACTGGGTCCCTCCCACAACATGAGGGAATTATGGGAGCTACAATTCAAGATGAGATTTGGGTGGGGACACAGCCACACCATATCTGAGGATAAACCTGGGTGGGAAGCCTACTTTGTTATTACGAGGTAGTATGTATGACTTGGGCAAGTTGAGTTCCTGTTTTAGCTCCAGGGTTTTTTTCTAGAGAGTGTAGGGGGGTTGGAACACACAATCCTTAAGGTCTTTTCTGGAGCAAACCATCAGTGACATCTGCCCTCTCTCGAAAGTAGACATGCCTTCCGATGGTGCCTTTAAGGTCATGAGAAAAGGAACACTGGATGCTTGGCAATTCTTTCAAGCACTAGAAGGCACCTGAAATGGGGTCAGAAAGACAAAGGCAGGTGCAGTAGAACTTGTTTGCAACCCCCACTTCCTCCCACAGAGGTGGCTGCTGTCTCAGGCTGACCTGGGCGGGGCCT
This sequence comes from Rhinopithecus roxellana, assembly GCF_007565055.1. Taxonomy (NCBI): domain Eukaryota; kingdom Metazoa; phylum Chordata; class Mammalia; order Primates; family Cercopithecidae; genus Rhinopithecus; species Rhinopithecus roxellana. The sequence continues at coordinate 180,257,535 of NC_044550.1, read as the reverse complement.
TTTCTGGGCAATTTTCTAGAGTTGGGTTTCAGCCAGTTCACCAAAGTCCTCAGGAACGCTGACCCAATTTTCTTCTTTTCAACAAATGTGAATTGAACAGCTACTATGTGCCAAGTCCTGGGAAGCCACAGCCCTGTGTTCAAGGAATAAGCCCATGGTGGGTGGGGACCCGACCCAAGAGAAGCCAATCAGTAGGGAGGGCAGTGATGAGTGACATGATGGGCATGGCCAGCTGGGCCAATCAGGCTGCTGGCAGGTTAAAACTGCTACTGCGGCTGCTAAGGGAACTGGTAACCCAGGTGGAAGAAGGCATTCAAGTAAAGGCAGACGCTCTTGCTGGATGTGGTGTGGCCATAGAGAAAGACATTGCAAGACATTGATTATGTCTCAGGGATCTCCCAATCTCCATTTTTAAAATATCCTTTAATTGTTAACAACCTTGTATTTGACAATGTAAAATCATCTAGATGTTCAACTACCTGGTGAAGGGTCAGTGAAGTGTGATATAACCATGATGTATTTAATCATTTCACACAAAGGACTTTGGGAGACAGTGCAGTGGTGAGATCACGGTCTTTGTCATCAGACATCCATTGATTCAAAACCATCTTTGCCCCTATTGTCCTGTATGGCCTTGGGCAACTTAACCTCGTGAAGTTTTGGTTTCAGCATCTGTAAAATTGGCAATAATAACGCCTTCATTTCAAAGTTCTTTTGCATATTGGAATTAATGGCTATAAATGGCATAAAATTCTCAGAATATCATATGTCTCCAAAAAGTAGTAGGTGACCACAAAAATGGCCAAATCATCGTTATCTAAACCATAGACTATTTCGAAGCCACTAAAATGATGCTTACAAAGCATTCATGATAATGTGGGTAGATACTTATATGACAAAAATTCAGAGTATAAAAATGTCTCGACTATATAATAAAGATATAGAGAAAAAGACAAGAAGGAGATATATTAAGACATTTAAAAAGAGCATTTCCAGGTAGTAAATTTACAGGCGAGTAACCTGCTTTTTGATATTTTAGTTGTCTGTAATGAGCAAGCACTGGGGCAGAGCTAGGGCCCAGCATCCAGACTCTGGATGGGTTTCTGGCAGCAAGAGTCCACACTGTGTACCAGACGGCTGAAACAGAGCTATGGAGGACGCTAAGCAACCTGAGAGGTGTAGCTAGGTCAGCACCACGGACAGCACCCACAACTGCCGAGACCCAACCCGCAGGAGGGCTCCTGCCCTGGGTGGAGTTTGCCAAGCTTCAAGCGACCAGGCCTGGCTATAGCTAGGTGCCCCCGCCCCCACCACCACACTCGCAATGGGGGGCTCCTCCACCCCAGATGTCGTAGCAGGCACATGCATAACATATGCCTTGATTTTTCTCTAGGATGGGGTCTACGGTAGTCTGTGATCAAAAGGGCATGGACTTTTTGTTTTAAAAATAACAGCAATATATGTAATAAGATGAATAGAAGCATGCTCATTTCCTTATATCCTCACCAAATGGATACTGTTATTATTGTTATCTTAGAATTTTTTGCCAATGTAAGAAGTAAAAATGACATTCAGTTGTTTGTTTTTCATTAAGAGTGAGGCTGAGCCTCTTCTCGTGTCAATTAGAATGTATATTATAATTTATATTTTTCTGTACATAGTTTTAATACCTTTTTCCATTAAAAAACTTACTGTGGTTTTTTTTAAATTAAGGACATATGCATGTTTTTGAATTAGACATATCAGCTTTCAATTCTCAGGTCCACCATTTCTAGCTTGATAAACGTGGGCAAATCGCTTTTCTTCTCTGAGCCTCAGTTTCCTCATCTGTAAAAATGACATCATGTCTTCCTTATAAGACTGTTGAAAGGATTTTAGAAAATGTATATAAAACAAAGAATAAACACCCTAGGGCTATTGATGATAATGTGGGGGAGGCCTCCCAGAAAACTTTTGTCAGACTCTTACTCCTCCATTGATTTTCACCTCCTAAAACTTAGATGCACATTCTGACTAGTCTAACTGTTACACGATGGAAGAAATTCTCCCTATTGAGTAATTCAAATAGGGAGATTAGTCTATCGGTTAATAAAAGGGTTCAGGATTCATATTCTTGTACCTGGTTCCTGCAAAACTCTTCCCACATCTCCCCCAAGGACAGCTCCACTGTTCTTGGGGGATGCTTGCTGCTACCCATAGTAGCTCCCAAACAGGTAGATGTGAAATACTGTTTGTGGAGTGTTGTTACTGTAAGAATATTGTTACCATTAATACATCCCTGAAACTTTCTGTGAGAGGAATTTTAAATGGCCAAGAAATACTTTCTAGAAAAGTAGATAACTATGCAAAGAAATTTCTTTTCTTTTTTTCTTTATCTTTTTTTTTTTTTTTTTTTTTTTTTTTTTTTTTTTTGAGTCTTGCTGTGTCACCCAGGCTGGAGTGTGATGGCATGATCTCTGCTCATTGCAACCTCTGCCTCCCAGGTTCAAGCGATTCTCATGACTCAGCCTCCTGAGTAGCTGGGATTACAGGCCTGAGACACCATGCCTGGCTATTTTTTAGTTTTAAGTAGAGATGGGATTTCACCACATTGGCCAGGCTGGTCTCAAATCCTGGCCTCAAATGCTTCACACAAGGTCCAGAGCAGAACGAGCACTCACTGAAAGTACATTCAGTGTCAGTGATAAAGAAGACAGCAGAAGAGGCTTGATTGCATGTCTTACTGGCCCTGAGGCCTCAGGGATACTTGAATCAGGCCCTACAAGATGAGTAGAATCCAGGAGAGCAGCCAAAGGAGGTTGGAGGACAAAGGGGAGGGCTCAGTCCTGGCTGCTCCACTTGATGCTCATGGAACCTTGGGGAGAATCAGCTCTCTGAGCCTCAGTTTACTCAGCTATACATGGATTGAATAACAGCTACCTGCTAATATTGTCAGAATATGATGAAATTGCACACACGTTCATGCACACAGACACACACAGGTGGGTGTGGCCTAGCCCAGTGCATGGGATTTTGTAGGTACTCAGCTACCCAGTATATGGTTACTATGAAATAGAATTAAAATAATCATCATAATACAAATATATATTAAAATGATCCATGCATCATTATTTATGGATGGGAAAAATAACAACAGATTAAGAGACTTCCTCATTGAAGAAACACAGAAGTATGTGATATATAGCCTAGGATCCAAGGCAGCCCCATGTGTGAGTCTGGGGACCGATGGGTCTGTGTTGGGGTTAACTAGAAAGAGGACATGTGGGCATTACCAGGCTCCATAAAAACTGAAATGAGATTATAGCCATCTGCCCATTCACTCATCCCAGCCTGTGACATACAGAGACTTGTGTGGAGGGGGCATCATGGAAAGGCAAGTGGAGGCTTCCTGACATCCACCCACAGCCAGACCTCGGAAGTAGTGAGAAGTAGTAAACTTAGGGATAAGGTGGGCTTCTATCCAGCAAACAGAAAGGTTTAAATCACTCACATTTTGCAGAAATGAAATTGAGTCAAATTCCAAAACTGGGAGAAACTGTAAGATCAAATCCTCCATGTGTTATATTTTATAGATGGGGAAACTGAGTCCCAGAGAGGTCATGTGACCTGCCCAAGCCATCAAGTCAGGGTGGGAATAAGCCTGTCATGAAACTGGAACTGCAGCCCAGGCACGCAACACTCATTCTCGGCTCTGTTTGCCGTTAGACACACTTCACATGTAAAAGAAGTAAATGTTCCCTTGAGCATATGATCAAAATTAAGGAAACTCATCAACCAGCTCAGGCTTAGCAGGACAAATTAACTGGAAGTAATTGTGATGGATAATTTGGTTGTAATTCACAGGGACAGACATGAGCTGCTGGCAGGTTACCAGAAAAACTTTCAAAGGACTTTAGGTCAAGAGTCCCTTCGTTTGCCCACCTGACTTCACCTGTCTACCCACCTGTCTCAGTCCATTTTGTGTCGCCATAAACAGAGTATCTGAGACCGGGTAATTTATTAAGGGAAGAGATTTATTTGGCTCATGATTATGGTGACTGGAAAATCCAAAATCAGGCAGCCCATTTGGTAAGGGTCTCATGCTACTTCAACTCATGGTGAAAATAGAAGTAGAAATGATTGTTCACAAACAGGCCAAACATGAAAGGTACAACCTCCTCTCGTGGTAGTCAGTCCAGTTCTGAGAGAGCGAGAACTCAATCCTGAGAGGACGTTAATCTATTCAGAAGGGATCTGCCCTCATGAGCCAAACATCTCCCACTAGGCCTCTCTCCCAACATGGCCACTTTGGTCACCAAATGTCAACACGAGTTTTGGCAGGGACAAATCATCTCCAAACCATGGCACTAGCTGACTTCACCTGTGTGCTGCGTGACTTCTCCAAACCACGGCACTAGCTGACTTCGCCTGTGTGCTGCGTGACTTCTCCAAACCATGGCACTAGCTGACTTCGCCTGTGTGCTGCGTGACTTCTCCAAGCCATGGCACTAGCTGACTTCGCCTGTGTGCTGTATGACTTCTCCAAGCCATGGCACTAGCTGACTTCGCCTGTGTGCTGTATGACTTCTCCAAACCATGGCACCAGCTGACTTCACCTGAGTGCTATATGACTTCATCTGTAGACCCACCTGACTATGCCTGTATCACCTGCCTTCACCTGTCTACCCAACTGCCTTCGCCCGTCTCCCCACCAGGGAACTGGTGCTGGGAGACGGGCCGTGTCTTTAGGGAACCCTCTCCTTACTTCCATCAGTTTCATCCTCTCTCCCCTCCCTGCTCTGGACGAACATCACACTCCCTTATGTGGACCCACCTCCAGCTCTCACCCTCCACTTGAGCATTCTTGTCACAGTAGCTGTGATCTTTCTAAAACAGGAACTCAACTGTGACAGGACTGTGCCTAAACCTCTCCTGGCCGAATTCTAATGAACATGGCAGAGGGGTGGCCAGAAGACCACATCTGTCTTCATGGGGATTCAACAACCATGAAATTTCACGTGATATCCACCCTGCTAATTTCCCGTGCAATCTCAGAAGACTGCGATAACCCAGCTCCATTTCCAGATGGTAAAATTGAATAGAACTGAGTTGCTGTGGTCCATTGGGTGGGGCACATGTGGGTTCATGTGCCATAAGCGAGGCCGGCTCCAGTTCTTATAGCACCTGCCTGGGCCCTGTGGCCACCAGAGCAGGCAGCCCCTTACTGTCTATGACAGACTCTCAACCCCCTACCATGGCATTCCAGGAACCTCCTCACCCACAGTCGCTCCATTTTCCACACTCCATTCTCCCTCGCCACCTCTCCACATCCACACCTTCCACATGTGTCCCTCTGTCACCACATCTTAGATCAATGGGCCTCTGAGCACCAGCTCTTTGGGTCTTTTCCCAGCCAACTCCTATTCACTCCTCAATACCCAACACAAATGTCACCTTTGGTAGTAAGACGCACACAGGGGTGAATTCAACCCCTTCTCAGTACCACAGGGCTTGGCTCTAGCAGGCACTCGATGGCTGTTGTGACTTGCTTTGTCCTTTCCTAATGCTTTCTTTTCCTAAATCCAAAGATATCCTATTAGTTAATGCGATCAGCTCATTTTTGAAAAAGGTCTTCTAAAAGTGATTGCTGGAAGGATGCTCATATCTTTAGGATGCAATTGCTCATTAGTAGATCTTTACTGACTTTTGACTTTACACAGTCAACCCATACCTCCCGATGACTCCTGGGGCCAGGAAACATGGCTTTTTCTTTGCTGAAACAGCAATTCAGCTGAGCACGTGGCTTTGGTCAGAAGGAGAATGTTAGCGGTGTTGACCTCTCTCTCCCTCGCATGCTAATTAATCCTGCTTTCTAAGAACACTCTGCCGTTGGAGCTCTTCCTCGTCCTCACACACAGTTGTGCACCACTTGCTGAAGTCTTGTTTGTTCACTGATATGTGACTTCTGCTAGAAAGCTGACAGTCCCAACTTCATCAATTCAAGAACCAACCGAGCTTTCCAAAAAACTTATTTCTTAATTATGAACTCAGATCATTCATTTGTCAAATTACTGAACAGAAAGAGAAACAACAGATAATTCACCTTCCTTCACCCACTACAAATATTGGACCATAAACCTCTCATAGCCAGACACAGGCCTCCTGCTGGGTTCAACTTGGAAAAGAAGAAATAACAAGAGCATCTGTTAACCTCTCTGATCCTGATGCGTAAACACACTGGTCAGCCCTAAGCCACGGGCAGACAGGGACACAGGAGCAACTTCCAGTCCAGCGGCTCCCAGCCACACGCGGTCATCAAGCCCTCAAAGTGTGACTGGGGTACTCACGTTCTAGTTTGATTTAGTTTAAATTAATTTAAATTTAATTTTAAAAACTGATACTTAACTCTGTTATTGAGAAACTTAAGTGTCTTTGGAACAATGTGCGTATGTGAACCTACTTTTACAACTGTCAATTTTATGAAATCTAAATATAGAACAAGTAATTCCCAATAAAAAATGTAGCAGTTGTGGCCAGTCGCGGTGGCTCACGCCTGTAATCCCAGCACTTTGGGAGGCCGAGGCGGGTGGATCATGAGGTCAGGAGATCAAGACCATCCTGGTTAACTAGGTGAAACCCCATCTCTACTAAAAATACAAAAAATTAGCCGGGCGTGGTGGCAGGCGCCTGTAGTCCCAGCTACTCAGGAGGCTGAGGCAGGAGAATGGCGTGAACCCGGGAGGTGGAGCTTGCAGTGAGCTGAGATCCGGCCACTGCACTCCAGCCTGGGCAACAGAGCGAGATTCAGTCTCAAAAAAAAAAAAAAAAAAAAGTAGCAGTTGAATTCAGAGCTATATGCATCTATACATATAGATGCATCTAAATTATACACTGGATTTCAAAAACTTAGTATGGAAAAAAGGACATAAAAGATCTCAATAATTTTCACATTAATTATTTGCTGACATATTTTTGATATGCTGGGTTAAATAAAATATACTGTTAAAAACAACTTTGGCTGTTTCACATTACTTTTTGAATAGGGCTAATGAACATTTAAAATTACATACATGCTCATATATTTCTGTGGAACTGAGTCCAGAGAGTGCCAGGATGGGTGAAGTAGGAGGAAAGTCTCATTTGAGGACTGAACAGGCTGCGGCCAGGTTCTAGGGATGCCAGTTACAGCAATGAAGGCCAGAGGGCCACGTGGAGCCCCAGGTCTCCCACCGCCAGTCCCTGGATCTTCACCAAGTGACCTCACAGCAGAGACCCCCTCGTCTTCTGAAGATACCTCTCTGTCCCTCTGTCCCCTTCACTAAGGTCAGACAATGGGGCTCCCAGGCATCTGGCGTGCTCTTGCAGGAGGGCCCAGGAGTCGGGACATGGCGACTTCTCTCCCCTGCAGAAGGGGCAGTGTAAAGAGGAGTCGGGCAAACGGACACAGAGGCCTTGCTGACTGGTGCCTTCACTCAAGTCACCCCTAGGGACAGCATGCCACACACCATCTTTCAGATGAATGAGGCAGCCCCACAGATGCAGTCAGAGGAGCCGCCCTTTCTCCTGCTGATGGGGGTTGACCTAAAAGGCCCTGCCCTGGTGACTTTCTTATGATTTTCACTCCAATTCCTCAGTAAATACTCAGCCATCTCCTCTCTCTCCCTCCCTTCCTCCCTTCTCTCCTTCCTTCTTTCCTTCCTCCTTGCTTCCCTGCCTCTCTCCCTCCCTCCTTTCCCTCTCTTCCTCCTCCCCCCTCTCTCTCTCCTTTAATGAGGCATAGTCCCACCCACTGCCCTGCCCTGACATTCTGCATAACACACACGTAGCTCAAACGGCAGGCAATGTCATGCTAAGCAAGGCAGGGGCGAAAGCTAGAAGAGCATGTCATCACTCTCTAAGACATGGCTGTAAATTATCACTGTTTTCTATGTTTAAAAATGCACCTGGCTGTAAACATGCAAGCTGTTCTCAGGCAGGACCTCTCTTCACTGCAGTCCATCTCTGTGATGGGGGAAGCCAGTCATCAAGGTGATCCCATGGGAGAAGGGACCATACCCTCGCTGCACCTCACCTCCGAGGGTGGGGAACACAGTCCTGTCCTGGGGCCGCAAAGGCGCTCAGGACTCAACCCACTTCTCTGAGCTGATGCTCCAGCTTCTGGGGGAAACTGAGAACAAGGAAACATACAAATACGGTAATTTCAAAAATGACAAAAGCTGTGAAGAGAATAAAGCAATGCTAAAGGACTCGGGAGAAACAAGGGAGGAGGGTACGGTTCTAGACGGTGCACAAGGGCCGCCTTCTAAGAAGGTGACATTCAGGAAAGACATGAAGAGCCAAGGATTTCTGGGACCAAGTGCCCCGCGTGAACGGGTGCACCAGCAAGAATAGGCCTGCTACTTCCCAAGCACAGTGAGGAGGCTGGGAGGCAGTGGGTGCAGGACAGCCACTTGAAACTCATCCTGCACGGGGGAGCCCCTAAAGTTAAGGACTGAAGCCACAGGGTCCACTGTGTACCCTAAAGATGCCCAAAGGGGAGTAGCCTGGTGGGGCTCTGGCCTCTGGCTCCAGTCCTATGCGCTGCATAAAAATTTTCCCCCTTCACCGCTTCTTTTGTCCTAATTCCTTAAAGCAGAGTGCGGTGGTGCATGCTTGTAATCCCAGCTACTCGGGACGCTGAGGCAGGAGAATCGCTTGAGCCTGGGAAGCGGAGGTTGCACCATTGCACTCCAGCCTGGGCGAAAAAGCGAGATGCTGTCTCAAAAAAAAAAAAAAATACTAATAGAACTCTATTTACGCCTCTATTTTATCTGAAAAATAAGGAAACCTTTGCCTTTACTTTTACTTAGGAACCAGACTGACACTGGCACCCTCTACCTGTATTGCCACACAGTAACCGAGGTCTTGCCACTGGGACCTGTCATTTGTATGCAAAGGGATGTCCCTGGGGTGGCTAATTTTATGAAGACAACATCTTTCAACGGAGACTTTTAAAATGAGATGGGCATCGCCGCAGGGATCTTGTGTGCTTGTTGAAGCTGGAGGAGTATCTCATAAACAATATACTTTCAAGAGCTGTTGAACTCAAAGGTGAATTACCCATTTTTCTTTTACCAAAAGACGCAAGTTCTGAATGGGAATTGAAGGCAGGCTGTTCTCATGTCTGCCACTCAGCTTACAGTTTTCAAAAAGCAGCAACACACGCAGCTTGTCCCTTCAAGATCAACAGCCACTTTGATAATAAGTGAGAAAAAGCTCTCCTTTCCAAAGGGATTTAGGCTATGACGGGGCACTTTAGAAATGGATGTTTGGAAATATTTCCAATGTTATGAAATGTTGTCCGTCACTTATAAAATCTCTCAAACGTGTAGTCCTTAAAATCCTGGAAATAAAAATTTATTAGCCTTTTAAAAAATCTTCCAAACCAAGGGGCTTCAGATGTGTTAGTCAATGTGTTAAAAATATTAAAAATGCAACGCCTTTCAGTGAGTTTGCAAGAAAATTGATTGACAACTGAGGGAGCTGTAGCAGCCGAACTTCAACATAAAATTTTGCAGTCCTGTTAAATGAAATTGAAAAATGAGGCTGATGATTTAGGAAGTGATGGTAACAAGCCCTTCCTCCCACAAACCTTACACATCTTTGTGCAGAATGCTTTTCATCTTTGAAGGCCACGAGCATCAAGCATTGAAGCAAGTCGACATGGCTCAGTCTTGCTGTAGCATAAAGAATGACAGTTTTCAAATACAAGGCAGTATTCAATATCTTGTTGCTCTCACTGATATGCCTTAATATTACAGTTTAAATTCCAAAAATATTCACGTAAAGAAACTTGGATTAAAAGGATTTCACCTTGAGCTCATTTAAAAAAATGTGTAAATTGTGTGTGTATGTTTACAAAGATTATACTAGCAGAGTATGTTAATATCATATATAGGCAAATAAAGAAACAGCAGGGGTGCATACCCCGTATATTTTAGTAATGGGGTAGGTGACTGAAAAAGCTCGGGGCCTCAGCCTCAGCTTCGGAAGCCCTGTGCTGTATTCTTGCATCTTGTATGTTTGGCCCCAAGGAAGACCCAGCTCACAGGGAACTGACGCGCTTCAAGAGCAGGAGGCTCCTTGGATTTCCTGAAGCCTGAGCTGGCAGAGAGAAGATGAGGATGCTCTGATCAAACCAAGCAGCTGCCCCCAGATATATGTGGGGACAAAGCACAGACTGTCAGGTTCTTCCCACAGGCCCAGGACAGAACCCGGTGCCTGGTGGACAGGCAACTGGCAGGGCACGTTTGCGGAGTCGAGTGGATGACACTATCAGCAGCTAACTGCCAGCTCTGGCATCGCAAGGGGGTGGGCGAGTCCCAGGAAGCTAACGAGCTGGACTTGTTACTGGGATGTGTTTGTCCTTTTCCATTGCTGATGATAATCACCGTGATCAACACTGAAGGACGTCCGTAACTCAACGTCACTTGGTGCTGAGGCCTTGAAGCTGCTGGCCTTGGCCCGTTTTCCTGGTGACATGCTCTGCTAGCACAGGCCCCCAATTTCTTGGGGCTCCCTCCCTCTCAGCCCCAGTCCCTGCCCTAGCCCCCTTCCACTTGCTCAGGGAATGGGCAGACCACTTCTGCCCACTGTCACCTCCTCCAGGAAGCCTTCCATGACCCACTTTCCATTCTCATAGTAGTCCCACGGGACTGCCCAGGTAGATTTTTGTGGGTTCCTCATCTCATTCCCTCAGAGTCTACCCCACCCACATGGGGCATGGCAAGAGCCACACATCAAACACTGGGGGAGTGAACTCAATTTCCCATCCCCAACCCATCCAGGGTCCTGCCATGTGGTTTCCCACCTCTGAGTCTTTGCCCTTGTCATACCCAACACCCAGGCTGCCCTTTCCCTTCTTCTCCACCGGGCACACAGGTTCTGCTTCTCCGGCCAGCCCTCTGCTAAGGCTGGGCCATGTCTGGCCAGACTCTGTGGCTGCAGCACTCAACACAAGGCTTGGCCCAGAGGCAATGTGCAGACAGCATCTGCGGAAAAACCTAATGAGGAAATGCTGCCCAGGTTCACTGCGTTCTATTTGCTTCCTGAACAAACACCAGCATGAGAGGTATCCAGGGCTGGGGGCCGCTGTACTTGATTCATTATTTTAATAAATCCAGGATGCTCTGGCTGGGGAGATGGGGACAGCGTGATGGGGTTCTCACTAAAGCTGCAGGCAGGGATTTCCCTGGAGAGCAGCTGCGCCTCTGAAGTCTCCGTGGGCTGCAGTGGGCTGGAAAAGGGGCAGAACAGCAAAGCCAGCAGCCAGGAGACTTGGCCCCTCCCCCAGCTGGTTGGAGGACAATGAACTCATGGTGTTATTTTCTCAAATTCACAGCTGTCAGGAATTTAGTTTTGTATCACTGTCTCCCTCCCACCCCCCACCCCTGCCAATATTTGAGCCCTGGACCCCGGCTTCGGACACTGATTAAAACCCTCCCCTCTGGATGAGAACCGGGGGCTCCTAGAGATGAAAAGGTTTGCTGACAATACATGGCAGATGGGGTCTGGCAGGGAGGAAAGGGGACAAAAGCAGAACCAGGAAGCCACTTTCCAAGTCACAATGCCTCCCTGGGTGCTCTCACTTCATCCCTGGGCCCCACCTCCCATTTCTGTGGGCACCACCCTCTGTGCAGGGTGGCGGATCTGCAGGGCGGTGTGGGAGGCAGGTGGGAGCAGATTGGCTTCCCTTTGACAAAAGTGATATGGAGATGGGGACACACACCAAGATCCCGTTAGCTGCTGGGGGCGCATCCAGCCTGCAGGGCAGAGCACCCAGGGGACCCTCACTAACTAGTGACAGGGCCCACCCGGGAGCAACCTCTGGCAGCGGGAGTGGGAGGGTCTGAGTCCCAGGAGGCCCTACAGGAGGCGCCGTCATGCGTGGAGGTTGCCTCGAGGCTGTGAGCACAAAGTGGGACACAGGCTCAGCTGCCTGTCTGTGCGTGGGATCCACCGGCCACTGCTTTATGGGCCTATAAATCGGAACTCCACAGCAGATGGGCTGCGTTCTAATCTATCACTCACTACCCTCCCCTCCGCAGCCACTGAAATCCAAAAGAATGAATCTCGCCGGGTGCGGTGGCTCAAGCCTGTAATCTCAGCACTTTGGGAGGCCGAGACGGGCGGATCACGAGGTCAGGAGATCGAGACCCTCCTGGCTAACACGGTGAAACCCCATCTCTACTAAAAAATACAAAAAACTAGCCGGGCGAGGTGGCAGGCCCCTGTAGTCCCAGCTACTCGGGAGGCTGAGGCAGGAGAATGGCGTAAACCCGGGAGGCGGGGCTTGCAGTGAGCTGAGATCCGGCCACTGCACTCCCGCCTAGGTGACAGAGCGAGACTCCGTCTCAAAAAAAAAAAGAATGAATCTCCTCACTCCCCTCTCTGGCTCTATCAATAACACCTTAGACCAAGCAGTTAGCATTTAGAGCCAGGATCCGATGTCAGGGGGCCCTGCTCTCAGTTGCAGTGGATTACGCCTCCTCCCCTTGGAAACTTTGGGAGCTCTCCTCCCCTGCCCAGCAGAGCTGAAGAACAAAGCACCTCATCCAGCCGCTACCAGAGCAGCCCCGAGTGTCTCTATAAGCCACATCCATGGGGGTGGGGAGGAGGAAGTTCCGGAGAGGCCACATCCACCCAGTGGCTCCGGAGGACATTTATTTGGGCTGAGGACACTTAGTGTCTCACAGTTTTGCAGAAGCATCTATTTCACACTGCACCTCACTGCATTCATCAGACGTGTGTGTTGTAGATACACGTACATGTTGTATTACGTGTGTATAGAACACCTGCATCCATATGCAGACAGCCGCGCCCTGTGGTGGCTGAACTTAGGGTTCCACATCCCGATAAACCCATGGTGAAGTCACAGAGCATCTACACCCGTGCCCTCCACACACGCATGTTCTCTGCACATAGAATACGCTATTGTAAAATGGGCATATTGTGCATACACAGCACTATCCTCCTCCTTCTGTAGATATTTCTTTTTTCCTTTTTTTTTGAGATGGAGTCTTGCCCTGTCTGTCACCCAGGTTGGAGTGAAGTGGTGGGATCTCAGCTCACTACAACCTCCACCTCCCAGGTTCAAGCAATTCTCCTGCCCCAGCCTCCCAAGTAGCTGGGATTATAGGTGTGTGCCATTACACCCAGCTAATTTTTTGTATCTTTAGTAGAGATGCGGTTTCACCATGTTTGACAGACTGGTCTCGAACTCCTGACCTTGTGATCTGCCCGCCTCAGCTTCCCAAAGTGCTGGGATCACAGGTGTGAGCCACTACGCCTAGCTTCCATGGATATTTCTCAAGGCTCTTCAAAGCACAGGCCTTCTCACCTCTCACTTCCTGCTGTAATCATTTCTGCCTGGGAGGTAGCCCAAGAGCTGGGCAACAGCAATGGCACAGTCCTGGAAAACACCATGGAAATGGGAGCAGATTCCTGTAGAGCTCCTGTAGCTTGCCACACGGCTACAGACACAGACATCCCCAAGAAACATAGATCCTCCATAGGATGGCAGGAGTTGACACAGATCCAAGACAGGTGAGGTGGGAGTTCTGAGCCAAGGTGGAGTCCAGCGTTGGTGAGCTGTTCCCATACCACCTTTGAGATTCTGAGGAACAGGCCTAGGAAAGGTTTGTATCTGGTTCCATGCTCATGCCTGACCCCTATGGGAAGAAATTAACTAGATCAGTCACTTTCTAGGGAATTCCTTCCCACTACTTTTTAATAGCAATAGACTTCTACTGGATAGCACTACAGTTCCCAAACTGTGGGTTGAGGCATCCTAGCCCTACTCAACTCACAGGAATGTGGTGGGATATTTTAAGTTTTTGAGGGAAACACAGTGACCAACATTTCTTGGATCCTGCACCAGCTAAAAGTCAGGTTGTTCATGGTTTCCACCTTAGATCATGCCACATCCTTCTCAGTGATAACCAACTCTTTGCAAAGTCAGGTTTTCGGTGGTTGCTGTGATAAAAAGGAAAATCAATGTGGAACACGAAATGAGGATGGAAGCATCCAACTGGGTCTGGTTCCAAGATTTGGGGAGGGTATGTAGTACATCACAAGTGCACAGGCTGTCAATAAGCAACGGCAAAGAATGAAAGAAAAACACTATTTTCCTCTTGATTTATGAGTACCATTTTAAAAGAATACCTATGCTAGTAGGTATCAGGACATCAATACTTACGCTATTAGGACATAAATACTTATTAAGTTGTTTAAAACTAATGGCATCATAAGTTAAGCTTTTAGGTGTTTGTTGTTGCTGTTGTTTCTTGTTTGGCCTAAGTGTACTGTGAAAGATTTTTGAGCCACAAAGGGAACTGTGAGCTGAGAAAGTTTTGGAACCTCTGGTGTAGTGGGGAAAATTAGGGGTGCTGCCTAGCATCCTGACCTTGGCTTCTAATACTATTCTCCAATAAAAGCAGTCAGAGCTCCTTGGAGAAATGGTTGATGCTCGGACTGGGTAGGAAATATATTAGATGAGCCTGGAGCATCTTGTAAGGCCAGAAAGCAAGGACGTGCTTACAAACAAAATAAAAATCACAGTGATCGGAATTTGTCAAGGAGACACAGCAGCCGGACTGAAAGTGCTCCCAATGACCAAAGCTGGAATGGCTTAAACAATAAAGTACTATTGGATTATAGCTGAAAGGAGAAAATAAATAGTCATGAGTTCATCCTCAAATAAATACATGACTGAGTAAACAAATAAATGGGGGGAAGAGACAAACCTCCCACGCAGAGAAATTCCAAATAATTTATGGAAGTCCTCTGCTCTCAAGGGGAGGGAGACTCACTCCTTAAATGTGGGCTGCCCATAGCGACCTCCTTCCAAAGAGAGCAGTGTGCAAAGGGAGCCAAAGAGAAACTCTATGGTGGAGAAGCCTGGCAAACACCCCTCAGCCAGTGACCAGAGTCAGGGTCAACAGTGGTAAGTCCTATTGGCAGGGTGTGGCCTTGGTGCGATGTGATGGGGATGGCACTGCACCACTGTGGTCTTCCTCCCAGGAACCCATAATAATCCCAGTGCAATCATGAGGAAAACACTAGACAAATTCCAACAGATGAACATTCTTTAAAAAACACCTGACCAGCACTCTTTAAAAATGTCAAAGTTATCATAAACAAGGGAAGTCTGAGAAACTGTCACAGCCAGGTGGAGCCAAAGCAGACATAACGACTACATGTAACGTGGAGTCCTAGGTGGGATCCTGAGACCAATGAAGGCATTAGGTAAAGACTATGGAAATCTGAATACAGTTTGCACTTGTAACATTAATGCATCCATATTGGTTCCTTAGTTATGACAAATGTACACACCAATGTCAGATGTTAATAACAAGGGAAATTGAGGGGCAAGGGATATAGGAACTCTATACTACGTTCACAAGTTTTCTGTAAACCTAAAAATGTCATAAAATTTTAAACTATTTTAAAATGCACTTGAAAAATAAATATAAAAATAAATATGGGTGTTGGAGTCAGCAGACCTATGTCCAAGTCTAAGCTCAGGTCCTTCCTAACTGGGTGGCAGAGAGCACTCACCAAATACCCAGGTGCCCTCTCTGCATTTCCCAGCCTCCATTGAGGTAAGCCAGGCCATGTGACTAGCTCTAGCCAGTTGTAAGCACTCACCAGATACCATGTGCCCCCTCTGCATTTCCCAGCCTCCACTGAGGTAAGCCAGGCCATGTGACTAGTTCTAGCCAGTTGTAAGCACTCACCAGATACCATGTGCCCCCTCTGCATTTCCCAGCCTCCAATGAGGTAAGCCAGGCCATGTGACTAGCTCTAGCCAGTTGGCTGTGAGCAAGAGCAATGCATGTCACTTCCTAGGGGAGCTCAGAACCAGAGTGTCACCTCTAAGCTAAAGTGGGGACCACCAGCAGCCCTGGGGTTTCCCTGAGTGAGAAGTGATCTTGTGTTGTGTTGAACAACTGAGATTTGGAGTTTTGTTGTCACTGCAGCTGGTATGAATTACTCCAACTCTAACCTGCTGTGTGGCCTCTGATAGTCAGTTTCCTCATCAGTAAAGTGGTGATAAAAATAAGAATGTTATGTGGCATCCATTAGAGGCTCAGTAAATATTAACTGTGATGGCCATCACTATCTTCATAATCAACCCATCATCTTCATCTTCAGCAGCAGCAGTAGCAGAGTCATCATCATCATCATCATTACCATTACCACTGCCATCATGATCACCTCATCATCACATCACCACCATCACCATTGTCACTATCATCACCATCACCAGTGAACCGATGACCACCGGCGAGAGCCCACCAGCAGCAACAGCACCAGGGACCATGAGCACAGGAGCAGCAGCGCGGGGCAGCTACGACGACAGAACACCAGCACCAGCAGCACTAGCAGGAGCACCACCAGCAGCACCATGACGGCCAGGAGCAGCACCAGCAGCACGCAGCACCAGACGACCAGCACCAGCACCACCAGCACGAGCAGGGCCAGCAGCACCAGCAGCACGAGCACCACCAGCAGCACAGCACCAGCGGCAGCACCCGCACCAGCAGCACGGGCACCAGCAGCACCAGCAGCACGAGCACCAGCAGCAGCACGGGCCCACAGCACGAGCACCACCAGCAGCACCAGCACCAGCAGCACGAGCACCAGCAGCAGCACTGGCACCAGCACGAGCACCACCAGAGCACGGGCACCAGCGCAGCACCAGCACCAGCACGAGGACCACCAGCAGCAGCACCACCAGCACGAGCACCACCAGCAGCACGGGCACCAGCAGCAGCACCAGCACCAGCACGAGGACCACCAGCAGCAGCACCAGCAGCACGAGCACCACCAGGAGCCCAGCACCAGGACCAGGAGCACCGAGCAGCAGCGCGGCAGCACTACCAGCAGGACCAGCAGCAGCACCAGCGCAGCACCACCAGCAGCAGAGCACCACCAGCAGCACGGGCACCAGCAGCACCAGCACCAGCAGCACGAGCACCACCAGCAGCCGCACCAGCAGCACGAGCACCACCAGCAGCACCAGCACAGGAACAGAGGATCAGCAGCGCGAGCAGCAGACCAGCCAGCGGAGCAGCAGCAGCAGCACCACCAGCGAAGAACCATCACCAGCAGCACGAGCACCACAGCAGCACCAGCACAGGCGCAGCACCAGCAGCACGAGCACCACCAGAAGTACCAGCACCATCAGCACATCCCACAGCATCACTGTCTCTATCATCACCATCACCATCAACACTGTCACCACCATCATCACTGTCACCATCATCACCATCACCATCATCACCATCACCATCATCGCTGTCACCACCATCATCACTGTTACCATCATCACCATCACCATCATCACCATCACCACCATCATCAACATCACCATTACCATTATCACATTATCATCATCTCTGTCATCACTACCATCATCACCATCACCTTTGCCATCATCACTCTCATTATCACCACCATCATCACCATTACCACCATTATCATCACCATCATCACAGCATCACCATCACCACCATCACCATCACCACCATCACTATCATTGCCATCACTATCATCACTATCACCACCATCATCACCATCACCACCATCATCACTATCACCATCATATCACCACCATCATCATAACCATCATCACTATCACCATCATCACTATCACCACTATCATCACCATCACCATCATTTCCATCATCACATCGTCACCATCACCATCATCACTATCACGACCATCACCATCACCATCATCATCATCTCCATCATCACATCGTCACCATTGCCACCATCACCATTACTATCACATCATCATCACCATCACCATCACAGCACCATCACCACCATCATCATCATAAACATCAACATCATCACGTCATCAGCATCACCACCATCATCATCATAACAATCACTATCATCACCATCATTATCACCATATCATATCATCATTGTCACCATCACCTTCATCACTTCATCGTCACCATCATCATCATGATTGGCATCATCATCATCATATCACCATCATCTTCTTTATCATAATCATTATCTTTATCATCATCATGCTAATCATATTTTCCTAATCATTTTCATCATCATCATTTTAGCATCATCATATCATCCTAATCACTATGATCTTCTTTATCATCTTCATCTTCATAATTCTAATCACCATACTACTATCAGCACAACATTACCATCTGCATTGTCCTCATCATCTTCTAGTGAGAATAAAACCCACAGCTTTTATTCCAAGAGCAGAATAATCCTCTCACTTCTGAGCCCAGGAAGAGGGCAGGAGTTTCTGTCTCAGGGTCAGCCAGGGAAGCTGTTTGGAAACAGTACTTCTTCTGGGACTAGTTATTTATTTTTAAAATCATGTCTCATCGATCCTCGGTCAGAGGAAACAAATGCAGCCTGAGCGAGTGGAGTCTCCACAGAATCCAGAAATGCCAGGCAGCCCTTGCTCCCCCTCCCTCTGAGCACCTTGGGCTCGAGGTAGCTAACACATAAGCCTCAATAGTGACAGGAGGAGGAGCATCCGGTGAAGGAAATTAATTTCCAAAGCCTGCTGGTGCACCACATCTCATTCAGGATGCCAGCGGCCACTTCCAAAATTCAGCTCCTGCGGTGAGGTCAGAAGAAGTAAGCCTGTTGATACAGGTAACTCAGGCAAAAAAGCCAGACAGCTGCCTAGAAATCGGGGCACTTTCTCTGAATTATTGGCACCATCTGTTTCTTTTCTTTCTTGAATAAAATGTTTGTAATACTCATTGAAACAGTGACTGTGGCATGGGGCCTGTCTTCTGTAGAGCTTTTGTGCAGTGGCTGCCGTGGAAACAAGTGCAGCCTGAAAGCTGGGATGGATGCTGGGTTCAAATCCCAGCACAGCAGCCACCTCCTGGCTGGTGAGCTTGAGCCCAGCTCCTCGTCACTCCCAGAGCTGCTTTCCTTCCATGTGAAGCAGGCATGCCACCACCCAGGACACTGGGAGCAATGTGCCCAGACTCACATTCTGAGTTGTAACCTTCACTCCCTCAGAACATGATCCTATTTGCAGTCTTTATAGTGGTATCTGAGTAAACGAGGTCATCAGAGTGGGCCTCAATCCAACACGACTGGTGTCCTTATAGAAAGGGGATATTTGGACACAGAGACACACACGGGGCTGACACCATGTGACGATGAAGGCAGAGAGCTCTCAGGAGAGGAAGGGCAGGGACAGTCAGTCAATCATCAGAACCAGGAGAGGCAAGGAAGGACCTTGCCCTAGAGGGGGCCACAGGGGCAGCGTGGCTGGAGAAGTAGAGAGAATGTGAATCTCCATTTCATAGAGGGACAAATGGCCTCAGTGTGTGTGTGACAGTAGAAGAGCAGAGACTTGAAGCTAGGCCTGCAGCCTCATGGTCCACAAGCCAATCTCTCAGTGAAGCCGGGAGACACCTGTCCCTCCATCCCCATGAGAAACATCCTCCTGGGTTGAAGCTAACAATTGTGCAATTTCCCTGGCAGGCTTCTTTTGTGGAAATGCAAAAATACCCAACGTGAAAAAAGCCAAGGAGGAATGTGTTCTCACATAAATTAACCTGACATCTTATGTGTCATAAAGTAATTTCTAACAAGGGCCATTTCCCTGGAATTAGGTTGTTTACATTTTAGCCAAATTGTTCTCATTTATGTTGCTTAGCAATAGTCAAAAGCAACAAGGCCCTCGGAATTCACAGCAATTAAAGAATGACTAGACCAGTTTGAATTCTAGAACAGTAGGTGCACATGAGATAAACAAGTGTGATTCTCTGGTTATGTCCGGAGAGGGAATAAACTCCATCTGTGTAATCTGGAACCTGCAGCACAGAGCTTTCCAGCTGAGCCATGCATTAGAGTCAGTGAGGCTCCCATCAGTGGAGGTATGTAAGCAGAGGTAGATGGCATCTGGTCAAGGAACGTGCTCCCAGAAAGGGAGCTGGGCCAGATTTCCCTCCAAACCCCAGAGTTCTGAGATGGTACTCCTCTCACTCAACTATGACCATCTAGTGGCATGGGAAGAGTCCAAGTGGCAGGGAAAATAATCCCCCTACGAAACTCCTGCTTGATTTGCAAATGTGGGAAATTCTGGCAGACAGAGAGATGGCTATTGCACTAGACTTGCCCTGGGCAGGTCGCTTACTCCCCTGAGCCTCAGTTTTATTTCCAGGAAAATGGAAATGAAGGATGAAGTCTTCCTGAGGGCCTCTTGCTGGTGATGTTAACTGCTACACGCCCAAGACCAAGAGCAGGCCCTGGCCCACGGTGGTGGCATGCAGTCATTGTTTGAAGAGTCCCTCAACAAAGGAAGAGAAGAGCTCTGCACATCTGGGCATGCCTGGTGTGGGACCTTCTCCTTTTCCTCCCCACTCTGCCATCTCAGCCTTCACCCCCAGCCAATGCAGAGGGAGGACCAGGGGTCAGCAGACTCCCATCCACAGAACAGATTTTGGTATGACTGGGGAACTAGGAACTTCTTTGTACATTTTTAAAGCATGGCATATTGGGTTAAATGGTACCCTACACATGCAAATTTATGCTTACCTGGAACCTCAGAATGTGACCTTATTTGGGAATAGGGACTTTGCAGATGTAATTAGTGAAGATAAGGTCATCCTGGAATGGGCTAGACCCTAAATCCAATGGCTGTGTTCTTATAAGAAGGGGGAAACTCGAACAAACACACACAGAGAAGTCCATACGAAGAGGCAGATGCAGAGATGGAGCTGTGTGGCTAAGAAGACACCAAGGACTGCCAGTAACCATCAGAGGCTGGAAGAGGCAAGCAAGGAACCTGCCCCAGGCTTGTGGCCTGCCCACACCTTGATGTCATACTCTGGTCTCCAGAGCGGTACGAGAACACATTTCTGTTACTTTAAGCCACTCCATCTGTGATCCTTCATGATGGCAGCCACGGGACACAGGTGCAGGTTGTATATTAAAGCAAGCTTCTGACTGTGATCTCCTAAAGCTATGGAGAGGAGGTGACATCAAAAGACACAGCACCAGAGGGCCTGGGGTCAGGTCGAGATGCCCCAACCAAATACCAACCAAAATGAAACAAAACCAAGTAGAACATGCAACAGAGACAGTGTTTGCTGCTAAAGCTTAAAGTATGTACCATCTAGCCCTTTACAGAAAACGTCTGCCAACCCATTCTTGAGTAGAATTCAAACTCCCTATCAATATCCAGCATTCACAGCCTACTGTCTCCCCAGCCTCATCCCAGGCCATCCCTCCTTCTTGTAGCCACCACTCCTGCCACGCTCAGTCTCACTCACTGACCATCCACCCTTTTTGCCCCAGGGCCTTTGTGTACGCAGCTGATCACAGCTCATGCACCATTTCCTCAGGGCAACCTCTTTCCCATCTCCCCACAGCCTGGGTCGAGCACACTGTGACTCTACTTCAGAGAATGCTGACCTCCCTTTTCCCAACACAATCATGGAGTAATTAACTACAATTAATAGTTAGTGGTAATGAATTATAACCAATAGATAAGTGTAATTAATTGGGTGATCATTCACCTACTGCCTGCCCCTACACTAAGTTGTGGCTAAGTCACCAGTAACCACCACAATGCTTTGTACAGATCAAGTACATCCTCTAAAAATATTTGTGGGATGGATGGGTAGATGGATGAATGAATAGATGGATTAAGAGGTAGATGGATAGATGGATGGATAGGTAGATGGATGCATGAGTAGATTGATGGATAGGTAGATGGATGAATGGATGAGTAGATTGATGGATGGGTAGATGGTTGATGGATGGGTGGGTAGATGAATGGATGTATAGATGGGTGGACAGATGGGCAAACGGATGGATGGACAGCTGGATGGAGGGATAGATGGGTGGATGAGTAGGTGGATGAATGGACAGATGGATAGGTAGATGAATGGATGGCAGATAAATGGATGGGTAGATAGATGGATAGATGGATGAATGGGTAGATGGATGGATGGGTAGATGGATGGGTAGATAGATGGGTAGATGGATGAATGAATAGATGGATGGATTGGTAGGTAGATGGATGAACAGATACATGGATGGATGGGTAGATGGATGTACGGATGAAAAATCTAATCTCAGGAGCTCCCCAGGCTAGCCTGGACTTTCAGCCTCTCCCCTCCATGTCTATAGTTAGTCCTAGGTTCCTACCTGGCCTGGAGTCCCACCTAGACCTTGGCTCCAATACACAAAAGCGATTCTCTTGTTCCCATGTCTCAGTAGCCCTGAATGACAAATTAAAAACTGAGTGGGTTTGAATAAAGAGTCATAAAGCTCCCATTTGGGCCCAGATCTATACTGAGTAGGACTCTAGACACCCAGGGATGAATGAGATTCAGCTTCTGACCTTGATCTCCTAAAGCTATGGAGAGGAGGTGACATCGAAAGACGCAGCATCAGAGGACCTGGGGTCAAGTCGAGATGCCCCAACTGCTACCCCCATCCACTAACTACAGTCCCCAAATATGGCAGCCAGCTCCATCTTGCTTCTACAGCCACGGACAAGAGTGTTCCATCCCATCTCGCTTGGCAGACCTCATTTCTCTACTTCCCAAGGTGACATTTGCACCCACAGGAACCTCTGTCGATAGGGAAATAAGTGTATAATTCTCAGAGTTTACCAACATGCTAATGGAGACCTCATTACCCAGCCTTACAAGAATCAATATCCAAAGAAGAATGGAATGTTGGGCAAAGCTCCCTCTCCACTCTCCAGTAGGCTTGATGATGGGTAAGAAGACAACTGTGTGAGGGTTTCAGGTGCAGAGTGGTCCTGGCAGCTGAGCCCCACGTATCTGGAGCCGTCCCTATTTCTTTACTATCCTTCAAAGATGGCGGTGCAGGGGCCAGGGGTGGAAGAGCCTGTGGTTTGCCGGGGGCGCACCTTGTGCTGGCATGGTCTCAGACGTCCTATGAACACTCCTCCTATGCTCTTCCATGTGGTTCCCGGGAGCAGCACTGTCACCTCCTCCTTAGAGATGGCCACTGTCACCTGCCCAAGCCATTGAGAGACAAAGCACAGCCCCTGTTTACCTGACAGTGGGGTCTGTCTTCTTTCTTTCCACCACCACCTGCCTCCAGTAGAGGAATGCCTCAGAAATGGCCTTCCAGGTAAAAATCCATTCATCCTTCACCCTCCATCCCACCCCATAATACAGTGTGTTCTCTGAGGCTCTTTTTAGGAGCTGAGTTAATAAAGACTGTCAAACCCTGAGAGTCTGCCGGAAGCTTCCCGGCCCCAGCCACCTCAGATAGGAATGAGTGAGACAGAACAAACAGATCAATAAAGGTAATTACAAGCCATTTCTGTGGCCTTGGCAGCCGGCGTTTTTCCTGTGCTCCTAACCTGCGAGGATGGGAGCATTTGTTCAGACCGTCGCCTGTCCCCAGAATTCAGGCCAGGGCCTCCACAGAAGCCTCCCCACCTTTAATCCAGTAGATGGCCACCAGCACACATTTAAAGGACAGTGGTTCGGGTAGGTCCCCTCCCTGCTCCCCAACCAGAATAGTGAGAAATAAAGTCTCAACTCCATAGTGCTTGGCTCCAGCCCTGCAGTATGAATGCAGGTCATGCCTCCCAACGGGTGACAATGGTGACGGCAATGGGTATTTGCGAGTGGTCAGTGGGCACCTGTGCTGGGCTATGGCCTTGTGAAGAGTAGCTTGTTCATCTTGTACAACCACCCAGAGGGGGAACTACTATCATCCTATTTCCCAGGTGAGGAGATTGAGGCGTGGAGAGGGATGAGGACTTGCCCCAGATGGCACAGTGGGCAGGTGCAGCACAGGCTCAGACCCAGGCCCCTTTGGACCTGTGCCTTCTCCAGCTGATGCCTCAATCCCAGCCACGTTTGTTGCTCCAGCAGCTGGAGCTCCTGATACAGGTCAGGACTGCCCAACCTGGGCCCCCACTGGCACCACTCCCTAGAGCCTCCGATGCCCCCATTAGCTCCTGTCTGTCCAAGAGCACACACCCACCGATGGGATTGGCCTCCACGACATCTTGCAGAATTTCTCAGCTGGGAGAGCTCTGGGCCTCCTCCAGATGCACCCCGACCTCTGTTTGCCCATGTCACCATCGGTCCCCTAGAGTGGCTCAGGATGCTTCAATCCAGCTTCAAAGAGCTGGGCCCGGCCCGAGATAAACCACGTGTGGCTGGGTCTGTGGGGAGCTTGTAGGGGCTGCATGGTCCCACACAAAAAGCCATGGAAGCCCGAGGCACTGCGGGCACAGGGGCCACAGCCCTCATGGAGGGGGGCAAGTGGCTGCTCGGAGGCCAGGGCAGAGTGCAGCAGTGGGTGATGGGAGAAGGCCATTCCAGGCAGTAGGAGCCCCTCCCTGGGAAAGTGAGGGCTGGACCAGAGTACCAGGGACTCACCTCCCAACAAGAGCAAATGACTCAGAGGAAGCGAGTAGTGGCTCAAAACACACAGACCAGGAATGCTGAGGCCCGGTAGGGGCAGGAGTGACATCGGGCAGGGCAAAGGCCAACGGCAGACAAGGCAGGGCAGAGGAGGACTAAAAAGGTCCTTGGAGGTTAGCCATGTGGGGGCCTGGGAAGGTGAGCCATGGCTCTAGGGGCTGGCTCTGGGGTAAAGCCAGAGGCCCCTGGACTAGAGGCCCTAGGGTGAGGTGGGGGGCAGGGACAGCTCCTCTTGGGAAATCTGAGCCTGAGGGGGTATGTGAGTTGGCCCCCTGGGCCAGGCCAAAAGCCCCCTGGGGTGGGCACCAGGTGAACTTGCAGAACCACCATGCAGACACAGGATAGTGGTGCAGGGCGTGGGTGCCCCTGTGCCAGGCATAGGCTTGGCACATCACTCATGTCAGCTCATGTGCATGGGAATGAACTGCCCAGGCAGCATGGTCAGATGCTCAAGGTCACCGCACCAGCACAGGGGGAGCTGGCATCTCACCTGTAGTTATGACCCAAGCCAGGTTCTTCCCCTGTTACAGGAGAGTGGGGCCCCAGTCGCCTGGGGCAGGATCATCTGGGTCTTCCTCAGCCCAAAGTGGTGGTTTTCCACCCCAGTAGGGTTTGCCCCCAAGGGACACTTGGCAATATCTGGGTACATTTTTGGTTGTCACAACTGATGGAGGGGTACTACTGGCATCTAGTGGGCCAAGGCCAAGGTCACCCTACAATACATAGGATAGCCTCGTCCCACAACACAGAATCCCTCAGCCCCAAACGTTAACAGTGCCAAAGTCAAGAGAGCCTGGTATAAGAGAATCTGTTTCCCAAATGGAGTCAGTTGTGTGTTCCTCTCCCATACAAGTGTTTCTGGACACCTTGGCCAGCTGAAGAAGAGGTGACTGATCACAGGACCCCAAAGCAGCTCTGGAGACGCAGTGGGCAGTGACGAAGCTCCAGGACCCCTCCTCACTCAACACCCCCTCCTGCTCTAGTATTGCAGGAAACCTCAGAGGTTTCGCTGTGAACCACATCTGGCTGGATCCTGAGTCCATGTCTTGTCTTCTCGGTGTCTGTGAGTAGGTCACTCTGCCTCTCTGAGCCTCCTTTTCTTCATCTGCGAAGCCGGTGTCAGAGCATGAAATGTGCTGGTGGGTGCAGGTTGTTTGGAACGTGGGTGCAGGGCTGCTCTTCATGTCAGCATGGGGCACCGTGCCCCCACTTCCATTTCCTCCCCAAGGAAGGCATCACATCAGGGCAGGTCAAGTCTCAGCTCAAACCATTGCCCCTTTCAGAGGCCCTGGGGATTGCCTGTGTGCCTTCCTGGGGCATTTGCAAAGCAAGGTGCTTCAAATGACTCATACATAGGAATGATCCTTTTTAAAGGCACTGGACATGGAAAGGCACTGCGTAAAAACGCATCGGATGAATCAGTGATGATCACTATGATAACAGAATCTAGTCCAGAGCAGTTAATCCAATTGTCAGTCTCCACAGTTGGTTATTCATCTCTATTTACTTAGAAAGTATGATAAAGAGAGCGAATCCTTGTGTTGCTAGGACACTCTGCAGTCTATAAAGCACACAATCATCTTCAAAGCCTTTTCTTACCCTTATGTAATTGGGATCTCACAATAACCAGATGCCAGTGTAGTGTCACCAACCCCAATTTACAGATGAAGTAATTGAGGCTCAGATATGAAAAGCCATTTGCCATTCTCCCCCATCTGCCCATGCCACCCCCACATCCCCGCCACCATCCCTCCACCCTACTGGGTGATGAAGCTATGACCACTGTAAGAGAAAGGAACAGGAGAGGACCTTGGGAACTTTCTTGGTTGATTGAACAAAGGTAAATTCAACTGCCCTTTCCTCAGTGTCCCCATGGGAAGTATTTGCATTGTGACAACAACTGCCCTCCTTGTGTGTATGTTTTACATACTTGTCTTCCCACTGAGAGGAAAGCGTATCAATGCTATGCCTGGTACAGGGGAAGAAAGTAAAGGGATGGACAGATGAGTGGACGGATGGATGCATAAATGGATAGATGAATGAACAGGTGGGTGGTTGGATGGATGGATATGTGAGTGAGTGGGTGGATGGATGGGTGGGTGGGTGGATGGATGGATGGATGGACGGATGGTGGGTGGGTGGGTGGATGGATGGATTGATGGATGGGGGTGGGTGGACAGATGGGTGGTAGGGGATGGATGGGTAGATGGATGGATGGTGGGTGGGTGGGTGGGTGGATGAATGGTTGGATGGCGGGTGGGTGGACAGATGGGTGGTAGGGGGATGGATGGTGGGTGGGTGGGTGGATGAATGGATGGATGGCAAGTGGGTGGACAGATGGGTGGTAGGGGGATGGATGGTGGGTGGGTGGGTGGGTGGGTGGGTGGGTGGATGAATGGTTGGATGGCGGGTGGGTGGACAGATGGGTGGTAGGGGGATGGATGGTGGGTGGGTGGGTGGATGAATGGATGGATGGCAAGTGGGTGGACAGATGGGTGGTAGGGGGATGGATGGTGGGTGGGTGGGTGGGTGGGTGGATGAATGGATGGATGGCAAGTGGGTGGACAGATGGGTGGTAGGGGAATGGATGGTGGGTGGGTGGGTGGATGGGTGGGTGGGTAGGTGGTGGGTGAATGGGTGGTAGATATAGGTGGACACATGGATGGTGGGTGGGTGGATGAATGGTGGATGGGTGGGTGGAAGGGTGGGTGGGTGATTGGAGGGATGGATGGATGGGCAGATGAGTACATGGAAAAACATCTAGATCCTAGTTATATGACTACACGTTTCAAGCATACATATACTCATGAAAAGTGAACTTTGTGCAGATTTTCCATGAGCCCAAGACTGGGTCTCAGCCTCCTGGGTCCTTCCACACGTCCAGCTCAGTCCCTGCCAATGATAGGACCAGTCCTCCTTCTCTTTTTGCTCCCCGTATCCCCTCTGAGTGGGCTTCTCTGGGTCCCAGGTTACAGCCACAGAGGCTGCGCAAGTGTCTCCAGCCCAGCCCCTCCTGGAGCTCTTTGCGGATATACAGAATGTCAGCTCCCCACTCAGATGCCTCGAGGCACCTTCAAAATCAGCATCCTCAGAGGAAACTCATGGGTCCCCACAAGCCCACTCTTCCTCCAGTGTCTCCGGCTTCAGGAAGAAGGACGGGAACCGCGCTCTCCCCATTGCTGAAACCCAGCCCCACTGTCCAGATCCCCAGCGGGGCCTGGTAATGGAGGCAGTGGCCTCCAGCAGGTCCCCTCCTACCCAGCCATAGAAGATCATTTCAAACACAACCCTAACGTTGGCATCCTGTGTTTAAAATCCTTTACTGGCTCCCCATTTCTGCCAGGAGTCAATGAGCATCACGATGTGAGTTTTGTGTTGAATATCAGCACTGTTTCCAGGACTCTTACCCACTGCAGAAGCACCCTATGCTGGACTAGTGGGCACTTGTTATGCCAGCTCCACACCTTTTCGTCTGTCCCTGTGAACAGCTTCCCTGGGGGCTCTGCCTCTGCCGCCTGCTGTCACATTGACCTTCTCCAGGTCTCTCCAGCCTCAGGACCTTTGCATCTGCTCCCTTCACCTATGTAGCTCTTACCTTCAGGTTTAGGCTCAAATGCCACTTTTGCAGGGAAAATCCCCCATGACGCCCTTCTAGAGCAACTTTTAAACCCATGCCTTTTCCTGACACTTTGCTCATTTCCTTCACCCAACCAAGGTTTGCAATTTGATGCATTTGTTTTTTTAATCAATGTCAGTTTCCCTCAGGGAATGAGAGCAGGGGCTATGTCTGTTTTCATCCGATACCCAACCCTGACACTAAATAGTTGCATGGGTAAATGAAGAAATGAGGGCTTCTCCCCAGTTGTGGTTGTGGGTGTGGGGTGGAGAGATGAGCTGAGGCACCAGGGCCTGGGCTGTGTCTCAGATGCCTCATCATCCCTCTGCCAGCAAGGGTTGGTGGAGGGCATTTGTGTTCCTGCACTGGCTACATGGGCTCACACAGGTGGGTAGGGACCATGGCTGGAGGTGTCTTTGGAAATGGCCCCTGCCAGAAAGTGCCCTGAGGATGCTGCCTGCTTTTAGCTACTTGCAGGCAATTTCAGACCGATTGCACCTAACTGCTCTTTGGGAAAGTGGCCATTAAAACAAGACAGTTTAATAGCAACTGGCTCACACAGCCAGAGGTTCTGGAATGGTCCGTCTCATGCAATTACCATCATTTTCACATAGAGTGTTTACCCTGAAGAGGTCTTTGGAGGTTGTCTGTGTAGGTGAGACCTGAACTCCGGTTTCCAGAGAGAAACCTGAACAAGGACACCTTGTGGTCAATGCTGCTCCCATCCTCAGGAGTTTTGCCAGGTGAATGGCTGGACTGAGCAGCTGACTCCAGACACAACCTCAACTGTGATGACTTTGATGCACTTGCACCTGAGCCTCTGTGCCTTGGACTTCACCTGCCCCATGTCCTCAGCTCTCCGGAGAACTCTGCCCTAGTGCTCTGGAGGCAGGTGTTCCGATATGCCTTTACATTTGGAGCCAGCATGTTTCTCATGGGGTCCTATGTGCACCCCTTCCTGCTATCT
The DNA here is from genome assembly GCF_007565055.1 of Rhinopithecus roxellana. Taxonomy (NCBI): domain Eukaryota; kingdom Metazoa; phylum Chordata; class Mammalia; order Primates; family Cercopithecidae; genus Rhinopithecus; species Rhinopithecus roxellana. The sequence goes on along the minus strand of NC_044550.1, from coordinate 180,228,488 downwards.
TGTGCGTTGCTATCTCTGGAGGGTATGGCCCACACAGCATTTCTCTTTGGGGACATTCTTCCTCAGGGCTCCAGCTGTGCTCTACAAATCTCAATACTGGCACTCCTGTTATCTTGCAGAATCTTATGCATCTCTGCCAGGCATCAAAGATGCCCTGAGCACAAGGAAGTTATCTATTTCATCTTTCTACCTCCACATATTCTAAACACTTCACCTCCAAACAGTTTAATGGTGTTTGCTGAATTTATTGGGGTACTTAATATCCTAACGGTGGGCTGCCTAGCACCAGGACTGTCTCATAGGGAAGGTATTCTTGGTCAGGAGTAGGGGGTCTGGGGAAGGGCCAATGGGTGTCAGCACAGAGAGGACATGGGAGCAGGAAGAGGAAGGTCCCACATGTAGTCTCTCAAAGTATATCATGATGTCATTCACTGATGTGGTCTATACTCGTGGGTGGCCTCCTCCTGAATAATAAACAACTCTCCTATGTTACAGCTTGCAAAGCACTTTCGAGTTCATCACAGTCAATCCTGTAGCATTGGGAATGCATTCCGCCAGACTCTGGGGAGTATTTAAAAGTGGGTGCAGCTCCCCTCTAGCACCATCCTCCCTGATCCTGTCCTCCCCAGGATACGTAGTGCCCCCTTAGGAGACTGAGGCAAGGAATTATCATCTCCTTATGGTCATCAGTGATTTTTTTTGGCCTTGCATTTTTTCCCTCATTTCATGAACATTCTGATTTGTGACACTTTCTGGTTGTCTCACAGGCCCTGAGTCTCTTGCCCATGGCTGTTTTCCTTGCATGTTCTTCTCCAGCCATGTGGGCAATGAACCTCCTGATTGGATTTAACTAAAGATTGTTCGGGATTTCTCAAAATATTCCTCAACTTCAACTTCACATCAACTAATGTGATAAAGTGGTGCCTCTGACAGCCCTCTATATCAGGAAAGGGGCCCAGCTGCCTCTCCGCCCACCTTCACCTTCCTCTCCCCTTCCTGGACATCACAATCTTGATTGACATAAACCAGGTTTGAGACAACAGCTTTTCTTTTCCAGAAACATGTTTTTGATATGTGTGCTTGGCTTCTATCCATTCTCACAACAACAGCTGTTGAAGCTGAACTTGGTACTCACCTGGCCTCCGTCCATACCTGGGTTCATACACCTGCACCTTCCCCACATGGAGCCTCACTCATCTCTCTGCTGGCAAAAGATGTTTTCCAGGCAGTCTCCTTTGAGGACAAGTCCCTGGGCATACAGTTCATGATGTTCTGCTATCTGAAGTTGCCTTTATCTCAGCCAGCAGAGGACAGCTTAGCTGGGTATAAAATTCTGAAATCAGTCTTCTTCTACACCTATCTACAGGCATTCAACTCCATTTTATCATTTTGAAATTCAGTATTGAAAATATGTTTGTAATGACCCATTTTTATATTTTATACAGAAGGTTTTCTTTTTTGATGAAAAAGTACAAGGTTTTTCTTTTCCCTCTCATAATTAAAGAAAAAAAATCAGAAGGTGAGGATTGGCTTAACCAGGGCTTTGTTCCCCTTCAGGAACTCTCCCCTGATCACCCCACCACCCACACATCTGTGACTTGGTTTGGATCTCCCTAGGACCCTGTGGTTCTCAGGCTGGCTCTGTTGCCCTCCCAGCCCGGCGTCTTCTTACTGCCACCTGGTCATCCAGACCCCTTCTCAGCCCCTCCTCCGCATCACTGACTCCTTTTTCCTTCCTGCAGTGTCCATTCTGCGCTCTCAGGCTTCCTAAATGACCTCTAGTTCCGTGGTTGAACCTTTTATTGCCTTACAATTGCTCCACCCCCCTCTTCGCTCCCTTCCTAGTTCTGCCTTCTTCCCTGAGAGTTGCCTCTCCACTTCATCCATTTTTCTAACCTTCCATCCATTCTCCTCACCACTGTACTTCTACAGAGACTGCACACTGCAGGGAATAAGCCCTCTCCAGAGGCCCGTCCACACCCCTATTTCTGCCTTATAGACTGCACAAATACAGAGCTCAGGGGTGTTGGAGTGGGGAGGCGGGAAGGTGGGGAGGAAAAGCCGTCTAGTTGTCCTGGTAGCAGGGTGCGTGAGTGCGGACATGCCCACTCCCCTGAGTGCAGCCATGGCCATGGCAGGAGGATGAAGTGCTATTCCTGCTCCCTGCGATGGGCCAGGGTGTCCCAGCTCCATGAGCTTTCTCTACCTACCCCGCGGGAGGCCTCAGCTGCTGGCATGGTCTTTCTCTTTGTTTCTGGCTATTTTATGCTCTGTCTTCATCGTCAGTTTAGAGGGAACCTGGGGAAGCTTGGACTGGGGCCAATGCTTTTTTGTCAGAGAAATCAGGGTTACTCTCTAGTAGAGCCCTGTGTGGGCAGCCCTCCACGTCCTGGTCCAGATTTTAGGGCCGAGCCACCCTCTTTGCCCTGCCGAAAGTGCTGGTACCCCAGGGGACAGAGACACCTTCTTGGGATTCTTTCTCTTCCAACCATGACCAGGAAAATAGTCATTGTTGAGGTCAGAGATACCAAAGATACCACAGCCAAGGACCCTCAGCAATGCATCTGCCCCACTTTGCGTGGGCCCTGGATCTTGGGAAACAGGTTTTCATTTTCCTGTCAGGGAGGGAGAGAGCCACATTTTGTTCAAAGTGTAGTGGGACTTTGGAGGATGTGTAATGGCTAATTGATTTGGGACAAATAACTATTTAATTGCTCTCTAATTACATGACAATTAGGATTCATATCGCGGCCGCATCCTTAGGCATCTATTTATGAGGTGCGTGGAGCACAGTGATGCGGCTGCAACCATTAAGGACGTCATGATTTGTGGAGCAGGCAACGTTGCCGATTATGACGCATAATTACCCATTTAATTATTCTCTTATACCAGAGTAATTACACGGTGGTATTATTTGTATATTACAATTTGTTCATATACCTAGTCAAAGTCTCCTTTCACAAACTGGGACCCAGCCCAGGAAGCGCTGATCAATGTTTTTAAGTAATATTAAAGTCATCGATAAAGAGCTTGGCTCACAGGCTGCCTGGAGTTTGATGCTGAAGGGAGAGCCAGGGAAGGCTCTGGGGGAGGGTGTTGTGGATACATGCCTCACCTCATGGCCCTGACGCAGAGAAGACCCAGCTTATGTCACTGAGACAGTAAGAAACCATCACAGTGACACTCAGAGCTGTCCCCACTTCAGTGGGCTCTTTGCTGCTCTCCTGGGGCAGCAGCCTCAACCCAGGGCATCACCTCATCTGCATCAGCTTGGGTCAGTCAAGGCCTCTGTGCATGTCGCAGCCCTTGACTGCCCTCTGGCTCAGCATGCACGGCCGATGTGGCATAAGGATCACCCATTTTCTTGCCTGTCTTCCCTGCTGGACTTTGAATGTCTCAGTGGTAGGATCCCTAGCTGGTCCTTATTTCTATAGTAGCACAAGCGAGCGGATGCCAAGCCAGAATAGGGGCTCAGGAAATGTCTGCTGAACCAAACTGGAAGAAGCAGCCCCATGGAACTCTGGCCTGAAGATGACATTGACGAAGCAATCCTTTTATTTGCAGTGAGATGGGGAGGAGGCTCTGCTGAGAGGCCCTGACCAACAATATCAACCCGATTTTCCCTTAAGAATTTCAATCACATTGGAAACTATAGCTCCAGCATATTTTGCCATGACAAATAGCAAGCAATCAATGGGCTAGGCAGAACTTCTAGGAACGAAGTGGCCTTCCCTGGACAAATCCAGAGCAGGAAAGACCAGGCCAAGTCACTAGCGGTCACTACCCCTTCGTGCAGTAAACCAAGCCCAGCTTTGAAATGAGATGGGCTTAACAAAAAGACAACCACAGGAAAGACAAGCTTAGCTGGTTCACAGCCCTGGGAGAGAAGCAAAGGCCAAGACAGCAGACGAGCACGTGAGACAGATGGACAAAGGGCCCAGACACTTGGACACTTTGTTTTACCCCAAGTGGTAATGAACATATGAGCACTGAGCACGCTCTCCCCACTTTGTCTGGTAAAACTACTCCACTTTCCTCGTGAAGGATAACCTCTCCCCTACAGTGGACTGTCCTGTTGGAACAGTCCATCAAGTTTCCTGCCTTCATAACAGACAAGTCCATCTACCAGAGACACAGGGTGGGCAGTCATTGGGTTCTTTGTAACAGCAGCTGTGTGGTTACTAAGATGCCTGCAGCCTCTGGGTCCCCTGCCCTCTGCCACCCAGGTTCCCCAGACACCTCCCTGTTTTCAATTCTATCTGACACCTTGCCAAGAAAACCCCTTTCTGCGGCTGTGAGTCTGTGTTGGTGTCTGCTGATCCCCACCAAAGCCACCTGGCTGCCCGCCACACAAAGCAGTGGTGCCAGGGTGCCTTGGAGTCCCAGGAGGCTCCATTTCCTTTTGCAGAAGCAGAAACTGAGGCCCTGGGAAGTGTCGTCCTCTGCAGATGGCCCCCAGCAGGAGCAAGCAGGGACAGGCCCAGAACTCAGGCCCCCAGTTCCTTGCTGGGCACCCTCATCTTTGCCCAGGCAGACAAGCTCCCTGACAGCAGTCTCAGGGCGGTTCACAGCCAGGAAGGCAACTGCGGTTGACCATCAAACATCTGCAGCCTCAGCTGCTCGAAATACACACACACACACACACACACACACATACACACAGACACAGAAAAAAAAACACACCAGCTCCCAGCAGGTGTGAAGAGGAGCTGCTATTTCCAGTTGCCACCAGCCCTCCCTGGCCCTGCTCCGTTCATCCGCCAGTGGATTCACGGTTATATCAAATTCCTTCCAGTCTTTGCGAGCAAATATGAGAGCTCATCTCCCTCTGCCCTAACCCATCCCACTGTCTAGGGCCAGCTTTTGCAGGCCCTCTGGCACGATGCGGGGGCTCATGTGTTTCATTCTAGTGAATTCACTGGTACTGTTATATGGTTGCCCTTGGTGTGTCCTGAGGGCAAAGAGGGATAAGATATGGTGCTGGTCCCCAAGGGGTTCGAACTCATTCAGAAGAGAATTTGTAGTGGCCTGTGGGCAGGCAGAAAGGAACAAGAATTAACTGAGCACCTACTATGTGCTTGCACCAGTGCTGGGTTCATCATAAGCATTATCAAAGTTCTCCCTTTCTGTGTAGAAACCATCCATGTCCCAACAAGAACACAGAGTCTTGGAGAAGCCCAGTGACCCATGGCCAGCAGGTGAAAGGGAAGGAGGCCAGCCCTTAGGCAACCAGTGACTAGTGGATTATCAGTGCCCTGTAGTCTGGCCTGGGCTCAGGGGCCTCTGACTTGGGGAATCCATTCCCTGCCCCAGTCCCCCACCCAATGCCCCACCATATCAATGAAAGGCCAACATCTAGAATGCTGTCCAAGCTGGGACATCTCCCCAGGAAAGCAGGCAGGTTGAAAAGGCAGGCTGGGAGTTCCTTTCAAGCTTCAAATCGATAGACTTGCTGCTGAATTGAAAGAAGCAGGAAGAAGGAGTTGGAGATTTTTTTAAAGTCCTAAAATAAGGAATGCTTTCTTATAAAAGAGCAGTAATGATAGAAGAAATGTACCAAGAGCATCAATGGTTGCTGGACTTCTCTGTGGATGCAGGGACGCAAGCTGCTCTCATTCTCCCACCTGCCTTTGCTGGGTGCGTGCTCCTGCCCACTGCCAGGCTTGGGGAACCCTCCTCCCTTGACTCCCACCATGGCCACGTGGGTGGATGGACCCCGCCCCTATGGAGAACATGTGACCCAGGCTCAGCCAATCAGAGGATCAGCTCCCCAGGCTATGCTGATGCCTTTGGAATGGGGCATCTTAGCTCAGAAAGTGACCTGCTGGGTGTTAAAGGCCGGCTCTCTTGTCAACCTGGCAGAGACCAGGATTTTAGGCTATCGCCTTCCTCAGTCTCTCAGTGTTAGATGTGGTTGCTCTTTGCTCATCTGGTGAAAAATGGCAGCAGAAAGGCACCTGATTGCCTCCTCCCTGGGTCACTGTGGACACTGACCAGCCCACTGGGTGTGACCGTTCCTGTTGCTGTGCCCTCTCTGCTTGGACACAGGGCCCTTGCTTCACACTCACCATTCCAGAGTGAGGCACATTGTCACATGACTGTGAGACACTCTCCAGCACAAGATGCCCGGGGTTCAAAGCCCAGCTCCTGTCTGTGTCACCAAAGGAGACACTTCCCTGTGATGGCCTCTCTTTGTCTGTAGGTGGGGATGATAACACTTGTATGTCAACAATCCCCCTGGCAGGAAGCACTCCACAGAGTGCCTAGCTTCAGCTTCCAGCAGGCACTTAGTACATGGCAGCTCTCATTTGAGAGCTCCATGACTTCAGCTCTGTGATGAGGAAGGACCCCACCTTGTACCAAAGTGGATGGCAGACGTCAGGCCTGGCCAGAGCATCTGAGGAATGGGAATCACTGCCCACGAGGCCAAGGATTAGCCCTGTACAGACTCCTTACCTGTAAAATCAAAGGTGACTTCCCAGTGTATTTCAGACAAGTGGTCGCGGGAGCATTCCTCTCTACTGGTGATGGGGTCACTTTGGAAAAGCAAGGTGATAGTATGTGTTGGAGCCCTCAAAGGCTTTCCTCTTTCAGCCTAGCAATTCTAACCAAGGAATGTATCTGGAGGAATGTTCTCCTTCTTGCTTTCAGAAAATATAATTACTATTCTTGGCACAAAGGAGTGTGATCCTACATTGCTTATGATGAAAAAAATCAGGAAGAAAGTTCACTGCCCAAAGCAGAATCCACAGATGTTGGCCTGCAGTGAACATTTCAGACACATGGGCCACAGCCTGTAGAGACTGGGTTTCATTAATGATTGCTTTTTAATCAGTTTGTTCGTGCATGCGTTTGTTTGTTCAAAATGATGTTCCAGGCAGGGTGCCAGGTGCCGGTGGACAGAAAGGCAAGAGACAGAATTCCTGCCCTGCGGTGCATCTGTGGGGTAAGGAAGACAGATGCACCACCCCAGACAGACACATGCAGGTCTCACTGCAAACTGGTCTGTGTATGCGGGGAACGGCAGAGAGATCCCGTGGTTGGGGTCCTGAGCTGATCTGGGGTTGGGAGGGAGGTGGGTAGAAGGAGGCAGGATCTGAACCGAGAGCTGCAGGGTAAACAGGAATTGACCACAAAGAATGGGGTAGGAAAGGTGGGGCCAGATGTGTCCCAGCATGGGAGGAGCATGGGCCAAGGCCCCAGTCTGGAAAGGACCCACTTCTGATGGCTGGTTGGTCAGCGGGCACAGGCCTGCAGGCATGGAGATGAGTTTGCAGAGGTGAGCAGGCACAGCTCAGGCAGCCTGCATTTTGCAGTAACTGACATCAGAAGGCTGGCAAAAGGCTCTAAGTATGTGGCCAGGGATGGCAGTGGCCCAGGCAGAGCTGGGCTCTGGAAGTGGAGGAAAGTGGGCTAGGGAGGACCAGGGTGACCATGGGGAGGCTGCTGGAGTCAGCTTGGTGAGAAGAGACAGTAGTGAACGTAGTGTGGGCTGGGGGCAGTGAGGAAATGGAGAGGGGCCCAGTATTAAGACTCCTGGGTGTCCAGGATGGATGAGATTTAGAGGGCAGTGCTGAAGCCCTATGTCCCCATGTAGATGTGGCACCGTTCATGTGATAAACGCCTGGAGAAGTCCAGTTTTATGAGCCTGGGGATGAGTGGATTTGCAGTGCTGGGGTGGTGTTTCTCAGCACCAGAAAGCAGGGGCTGTTAGCAAAAGCAGGCAGCAGCTGCTGGAACTACCCTTGTCCCAACCAGGGCCTCCCTGGACCTGGGGATTCCCCATTGCAGAAATCACTTGGGAATTTAAGCTATTTTTACCAGGCAATGATCTTTCGGGCTTTGTAAGAGCCCCTACTGCACAAGGGATAAGAAGGTGATTTGTCACTATTTTCTAATATGTGTTTTTGCAGGGAAGAGGGATGAAAGTCTGGCTATGGCAAGCACAGCCTATCCGAGGGAGCTCCCTTAAATCCCACTTCTTGCTTAACAGGGAAGCTGCATGACTACAGTGTTGGAAAATGGAATGAGGCTACATGTGCTCTTGTGGGAAGCCCATGGCAGCGTCCCCACGAGGAGGCAGGGGCCCACCATCACTGGCTGCACCTGTGACCTTTGATGACCTCTGATGCCAGGTGTCATGGTCACCCTGCACATGTGGGTCCCTCAGTTGCTCTCAGGAACAAGATAATGAACCTGTTGCCTCGTCTCCCGCTTGAAGGACAGCACCGTGTATTATTTACTGTGGGCTGAGACAGCTGGGGATTCCTTGCTGTGATGGAACCCACATGCAATATTGAGGCAAAGATGGCAGGGAGGTGGGGGGTGGCGCAGAGGAGAAGAGGAGAGAGCCCACTCCCCCCGACCCGCAGCAGGCCTCCCTCTGGGCAGGCTGAGCTTTGCAACTGAGCAAGCGCCACCGGTGCCGGGGAAGGGGAGAAGAGGCAGGACCTGGAGGGAGGCCTTGCTGAATTGAGCCTTGGCACTGCTGGGTGACCTGGGCTTGGTCCCTGGATGCCTCTGAGCTGCTGCTGGAATGTGACCTCCCACCTCCCATGATAGAAGAAAGGTGGTCTGGACAAAGGGGGCTGCAATGGACTGAATGTTGTATTCCTCCTCAGTTCACAAGCTGAACCCCTGATCCCAAGGTGATAGGATTTGGAGGCGGGACCTTCAGGAGGAATTAGGTCCTGAGGGTGGAGCCCTCGTGATGAGATTAGTGCCCTTGTAAGAAGAGGCCAGAGAGCTGGCTAGCTCTCTTTCTGCTGCGTGAGGATAACGAGATGGCGGCCACCTGTAAACTAGGAAGACAGCCCTCACCAGCACCTGACCTTGCTGGAACCTTGATCTTGGACTTTCAAACCCCAGAGCTATGAGAAATAAATGTCTGTTGTTTAAGTCACCCAGTTTGGAGTGTTTTGTGAGAGCCATCTGAGCTGATGAGGCAGAGGGTGCACTCTGGTGTTCCCAGAAGACAGAGGCAGCAGAAGGCTTACTTTAGAAATCACAGAAAGGCAAGCAGGTGCCCACAAACACCAGGCTCTCCAGGGCCTGTGGGGTGAGATCAGAGTCTGCTGATGCAGCAGGGTGGGTCTGGGTTTGGGTCTCAGAGAGCCGTGGGTCTGAATCTCACTCACCACCCAGTCCCCTGCTGACTTGGGGTCCTGGATGGGTCCCTGAGCCTCCGCAAGACTGTTTCCTTGTCTCTAACATGGTGGTCACAGTCACTGTCCTGGGGGATGCTGCTTATGCCCGTGGGCAGGTCCCTGTCTCTCTTAGGTCCCTCCGCCACTCCCTCCAGCCCTGATGGATGACACAGGTGAAGAGCCATTGAGCTCAGCACCCAGCACATGGTGAGTCTCCATCAGGTGGGTCCCCAGAGCACTTGAGGAAGAGGCCTGGAGCTCCCCGACCGCTGTGTGTGTGCCCCTGAGCCTGGGGCCTTTGCACTTTCTATTTTTTGGCTCCAGTGTTTTGGTTCGGTTCTGCATGTTCTTCAGAAGAGGGAGGAACTCCAGAGTCCCTTCCTCTCTCTGTTTTATTAGTTCCAGGGGCAGGAGACCCAGGAGACTTGTTTTCTGAAAAGCTCGAGTTTTTTTTTTTTCTTTTCCCTCCTCTCCTACAATAATCTATTGACTTTAAGAGGGAATAATTTTCCATGCATTAGAGCTGAAGTTTCCAGAGTTCACTCTATTTCTGAAACAAAACTCTGTATACCGACAAGCCCAATTGAGCCATTTTTCTCCGGCACAGGCGATGCTGCCTGGCTATCAAGGGAAATGGAGAACATCGCTGATTGGAAGGGATGGCCCATTTAGCCCCAGCTCTGTTTCCTAGCCCTCCTCAGGGCTCCACACTCAGGCTTCTGTTCCCACCAGGCAGGGGCTCCCTCCCCTCACAGTAACAGCCCTCAGAGTAACCAGCCACATCCTGAGTGTTCAGTCATGGGGGAGACGTGGGGATGGCAAGGGACTTCCAGGAGCCCGGCTTTGTTCTGAGGGAGCTGTGGATGCTCAGGGCCTGCAAGGGCCCTGAACTAGCTCACCAGTAGCTAGGGGTCAATACCCCAGCTCCCTCTGTCTCTTGTTTTGTGCTGAGCTGACCAGAGAATTCAGGGTAGAACCAGGAAAGAGACCAGGGAGGCTGTCCCAGGCTGGAGGAAGCATCCCCTGAGAGCTCAGCCCTGGAATCTACAATGGCAGGGGGCCCATGCAGCTCTTCTCACTGCTGGCCTTGACCATGCACCAGCACCCATTTGGCCGCCCTGAGCCTGTGGGATATTGCCTCAGATGCCCCAGGCTGGTGAACGCTGCCTGTCCCATCCTGGAGCCTCCATGCTCCCACTAGGCTCTGCCACCTCTCCAGGGCTCCCCATCTCAGGAAACAGCATCCCCTTCACCCACAGCTAACACATCACCTAATCAACAAGGAATATCCTAACCCTGTCCCTGTCCACCAATTCATCATCTCTCACCTAGATATCACTTCACAGCTGTCAGCAGCAGCATAGATGGTCATGGGATAGATATTAGTTGAATGAATAAGTAAGTTGATGCATGATGAATGCACGAGTGGATGGATGGATGGATGGATGGATGGATGAAGGGATAGAGGGTGGGTGGGTGTGTGGGCGGGTGGATGGATGGCTATATGGGTGGGTTGGGTGGGTGGATGGATGAATGGATGGGTGGGTGGCTGGGTGGGTGGATGGATAAGTGGATAGATGAATGAATGAATTAGTGGGCTGATGAATGAATGAGTCAACAGTTGAATGGAGGGATGCTTTTGGATGGGTAACCCTCCCTGCCTCTCACTCTCCCTCACCCCATTTGTCTCTCAATTGCAGCAAGTGGACTTTCTTAAAACGCAAACCAACCAACCAGCACATCTGATTCCATCACCCCTGACATGGAAGCCTCTGGAGCTCTCTGTCATCCTGTGTCCTTCAGCCTGGTTTCCAAGGCCCTCCAAAACCTGGGCTGTCCACTGCCATGTGCTGGCCACTGACACGTGCTAGCCAGCCTGGCCCTCCTTGTCCATGTAGGCCACTCTCCCATCAAGAGGGCCATCTTCTCCCTCCTGCAAATGGCCTGGCCCTGTGGGTTACTGGGCCGGGTGAGGGTCTGAAGGGGCCTGGCATCTCCTGCTTTCATCCCTCCTAAGAGGGAAGAGGAAGCGTGGGTGGAGCGTGGGAGGCAGTGCTGTGCTCACAGGCCGGAAGCTGGATCCCCGCCCACTCACCCTGAGCAGATCACTCCACTCAGCCCCTGTGAGCCTTGTTCTCCCCATATGCAAAACTGGGCAACCACAGTGCTGATCATTGCTCTGAGGATCACGTGAGACAAAGTGCCTTCAAACAGCGGAAATGTGTCCTCTTAAAATTCAGGAGACTATGAGTTCAAAATGAAGGTGTCAGCAGTGCTTCCCTACGGCTCTGGGAGAGAATCCATTCCAGGCTTTCCTTTTAGCTTTCAGTGTTGTGGGCTCCCAGGCGCCCCCGCCCTGCAGCTCCCTCACTCCCCTCTGCCTCTGTCATCCTGGCCCTCTCCTCTCCCCCGTATGTCTTCATGTCACCTGCCCTCTGTCTTGTCTGTCTCTGAGTCTCCTCTCCTTTTCTTATAAAAATACCAGTCATGTTGGAAATGACCTCATCTTACCTCGATTACAGCTGCAAAGACCCTATTCCCAAAGAAGGACACACTGGCAGGGATGAGGAGTTAGGACACGAACATATCTTTTTGAGGGGCACAATTCAGCCCAAAGCACTGAGTGCAGCCCCAGGAGCAGGGCTGTCACAACAATTGACAATCACTAATTGTTTAAGAGAGGGCAGACAGGGCAAAGACCCCCCCCAACCCCCGCCCATGAGGGGTGAGGAGGAGGGGCTTCCAATGGGTCCTTTGGTCTGGACGAAGCAGGAAAAGCTCCTTCTCTCTGGAGCTCTCCTGGTCTTGGAGCTCTGCTGGGCAATTGCCTTGCCTTCACCCCTGTTACAAAAGGGGAATGGGGCCAAAAAGTGGGGAGCTGGCAGGGGGTCCTGCACATGGCTGGGGAGCCAGAAGCACCCAAGGTGTGCCCATTGGTGAGCTGCCTTGCTGCTGGCCACGCTTGGACCTTCAAGCTGGAGTCCTGGAATCAAAACAGCTGACTCCAGCTTTCCTGTTGGTTTCTAACTGCGTTTTTCTTTGGTGTAGCTGCACCATCATGTCCACAAGCCCCGTGTGCTGCATATTTAAGGCCGAAACTAGGGGGCTCCGTGCGGAGGTGCTGACCCTGCACACTCTCCCCACCTCCCAGCCTAGCTGTGTGTCTGGTCTGCAACATGATGCTTAAAAGGTGGTCTTTCAGCCATGTCCACAGATGCTTCTGATGTCCACTCCTCAAGAAAAAGGGCAAACAACTTGAGGGAGAGGCCTGGCTGGCTGGGCACCCCCCAACAAGACCCTGGCCACCGCTGCGAGCCACTGCCCATGAGCAAGCCTGGCTCAGGGCTCCCGAGTGATCGCCCCTCCTGAGGAGGCTAGGGATGCCCCTCCCCTGATGGCCAGTCTTGCCCGGAGACCATCATCAGAGAATGATCACAATTTGCAAATGTTTGCATGGCCATTCAGAGCACCGGGAATCCTCTCTGGCAGCCCAAATCACTAGCAGAAAGGAAAGTTAGCAATGCTGCCCCTGCGGGTGGCTGCCCCAGGCTGTGCCCAGGTCCTGGGGTCCCATGAGGCACCCTGAGCTTGAGCACCGTGGAGGAGACTCTGTACGAGGGTGCACACTGGTGCCCACACCCCTACGCCACCACAGGCCACAGATGCACGCATGGCAGCCCTGCAGCAGCCCAGACCCAGGTATGGCACCCTTTGACTCCCCTCCTGAAGCATAATGCCATTCTCACCCTCATTTCCCATCACAGGGAGATCCTAAAGGATGGGTTGGCTTTCAGGAGTGTCAGTCCATGGTCATGGCAGATGGCAGGTCCAGGAGAAGACACAGAAGGGATAGTTTGGTCCTGTCTGAGACCCAGCTGTGTGCCTGGCATTGTACCCTCACGCCTCCCACACTGGCTCTGACCTGAGTGCAGTCTCATGGGTGGGGCACTGGCCGGTTCCCTTGGCCACTTTACAACACTGATTGCCAGGGCCAGGCCTATGCTGCTGAGTCAGGCCTCCTCCCATTTAATAGTCCACATGACCGTATGATTTGGGTAATGTTCATCCCCACTTCACACCTGGGGTGCAGAGGTCGGAGGGCCAGGAAATGGGAAACCTGGGGTTGAGTCTCCATAAAGCCTGTTCTCCCCACTCTGTCCCCCTGCCCTCCCTCATGACTCACTCTTCATCAGATGTGTGGGCCGGGGAGCGGGTGACGCTGGCCAGACCCTCAGTAGGAAGAACTGCACAGCAGGACGCAGTGCAGCGCGAAAGCATCTTGGCACCATGGGACCATGCAGCCTGGCTTCTGCTGCTCAGAAGGCCTTAAGGTCAAAGCCGTGAAGTGCAAGGGCAGATTCTGGGGCTTCCCAAGCTCCTGCACACAGAGTGGGGGTCCCACAAAGCACAGGCAGTGGCAAAGCAGCCACAGGGTGCTGCCATCCCCTGCTGGGCACAGTACATGACTCACAGGGGTTCCGAGCCACAGAAGGCTGGGGTCCTATGTCCACGGGACCCGGGCTAATCTCGGCTGCCTCTGAGCACCACCATGCACAGCTCAGGTCCAGAAGGAGAGGAAAGAAAACCCTGGCCAGTGTAAGAGGTCAGCAGTTGGCAGGAAGGAGAGGCAGGGGCAGGGAGGGGAAGGGGCAGGGAGGGGCAGGGCCCTCACAGCAGGGAGAGGGTGGGGCCTTCACAGCAGAAAGGTGGCTGAGGGGCCTCCTTAACAAGAGGCGCGGGGCCTCCACAACAGGGAGGGGCGGGGCCACCACAGCAGGGAGGGGCCTCCACAGCAGAAAGGGGGCGGGGCCTTGCACTGCGAAGGCGTTTGTAGGGCTGAAGGCAGGGGTTCGGAGTGGAGGGAAGAGAGTGAGACAGAAAGCGTGAGAGACAAAGAGAAGGAAGAAGAGAAGGAGGGAGGGGAAGCCGTTAGAGCCCAGTGTGGTGGGGAAGCAAGCGGCCACCCTACACATGGGTGGGAGAGAGACCCACAGACAAAGAGCAGAACAAAGTACTGGACTTCTGTGTTCTCGCAGGCACTCAAAGAGTCCACAGGAAGCGGACATGGGCACAGCCTCAAGAGGAGCCTGGGACTCAGCTCGGCCTGAATGGCACAGTCCCATGAAGCTGGGGCCTGGAGAGCAGGCAGTACCACCACTCTGTGTTCCTGTTGAGGACTCTGAGGTCCAGAGAACTTGGGAACCTGTATTAGGGGATCCACAGCTCCAGAGCCTGTGCCCCATCCCTCAGGTTTCCCCCTGGGGGCAGGGCCCTGTGCCCAAAGCACAGGTTTTTGGTGTCTGTACAGAGCTGCTGGAAGGCTTTGGGGGGTGGTGACAGGGCAGCACTGATAGAGGCCCTTAGACCTGGGGCACATCATGACTCGACAGCCCGCCTGCCATGGGGCCTGGAGGAAGCAACTTGGCCTCTCTGGGCCTCAATTTCTTTCCCCTGTGCGATGGCCCATGAGCATCCTTACCCTGCAGGGCTGCTGTAGGGATTAGAGACCACGGCTGATCTTTCATAAAAGCCCTTCAGGACACAGGGCCATTCTTTATCATGACCACACCGCCTCTGCCAAGTGGAAGTTTTCGCTTTCTGCAACACTTTGAGCTTCTTAAAAACAAAATTTTCACTTGATTCATTGCTCAATCCTGAGTGCTTGGCACGTGGCAACAGTTCCCCCACGAAGACACGGGCGAGTGAGCGGAATGAGGGAAGAGGTGAACTCATGGGGATTTTGTCCTAACCCTGTGCTTCTCATATCTGGGATCAAGGGCCCGGGTGATATGGTGCATGGGCCAGGGTGCCCCAGGACTTGGCCTTCTCCCAGATCACCAGCTTGACATAAAGATTTTTTTGGTGAAAATGTGTGTGTGTGATTTTAATATTCAAGCCAACACTGATATATAATGGAGTAAGATGCAAATTCACATAAATTTTTCATATAAAACACGATGCTTGGAAGAAATTCCATGCCTGGGCCAGCTCCTCTGGGCTGTGCCTTCACACTTCCCTGTGCCACAGGGTTCCTGGGGCCAAGTCGGAAGGAAACGTGCTGTTGGCCCAAAGCTGATGTGAGCATTGTAGGGAATGTGTGGGGTCTTCAGGACCCCCAGGGTCTTGGGTCCGGCCATGACAATAGTAGGATGCCTGGCCAGGAGCAGCAAGGCCGGGGAGTGCTGATTCTACTGCAGGTGAGAAAAAAATAAAAGGGAATTCATTTCCTAAGACAGGTTGCAAAGTGGTCTCCAAGAAGCTATAAAGTGCTGCTCCGCCTGTAATTGTTGCTAAATGGACTCCTAATAGTATTCACATCTTCCTGCAAAACCTATCCGTTATCCAATAACAGAGAGGTGGACCTGGCACGGCACACACTCATGCAACTGCTCCTGTAAACAAAGTGGGCTTTTCCCAATCAGAATCACCGGGTCAATCCTCTATTGGCTAAAGGCTGACTTTGCCCCCTTTTCTTCCTTTTGAGACAGTGTCTTACTTTGTCACCCAAGCTGGAGTGTAGTGGCAGGATCATAGATCACAGCAGCCTCAACCTCTTGGGCTCAATCCATCTTCCCACCTCAGCCTCCTGAGTAGCTGGGACCATACATGCCAGGCCTGGCTATTTTTAATTTTTATTTTTTTTATGTTGTCCAGGCTGGTCTCAAACTCCTGGGCTCAAGCGATGCTCCAGCCTCTGCTCCCAAAGTGCTGGGATCACAGGTGTGAGACACTGCATCTGGCCACCCTTTATCTCATTCTTTCTAAAAACATGCAGCAGGGAGATTCAGTTTCTTAGGGCCCCACCAGACCCTCAGAGGCTCTAGAAGGTTAGAGCTGTTTGTCCAGTTCACCTTTGCTCCCCAGTGCCCAGCAAGGGATCCAGTGCATAGTAGATACCTAATCTGTATCTGCTTTCTGTAAGACTGGACAAAGGGGAGGGCTCTCTCTAGCACCAAGCACACAGCCCAGCACCTAGTAGGGCCTCAGCCCCATATCTGTTGAATGGGTGGGTGTGAGTGCTGGGAGGGGCTTAGAGACCCCGTTCAAGCTGCCCTCTCACCACGGAGATGGCCAGGGCACGGGCATCCCCTTCCATGGCTGCTCCTCTTCCCAGAGGATCGCCCCAGGAGGAGACCAGGAGAGGCTAGGATAGTGGAGCTAGAAGGGGGGTTGGACAGCCTTCAGTTAAGCCGCCTCATCTAAGGGACGGAGAAATGGAGGCCCAGAGAGGAAATGGGATCTGTCCAGAGTTACACAGTTCAGCAGCCCTCAGACTGCGCCCGGTGTGCAGTAAGGAGCTGCTGATTTCTAGCCTCTAGCCAAGTGGGCCAGGCTGTGCTCGCACAGACACAGCAAGCCCCACCAGCTCTCTAGAACTTAGCTGCAAGGGTGCCTGGGGAGCCCGGAGCATGACAAGGGGTACCGTAGGGGTTGGCAGACCTGGGTTCAAACACCATGTGTCAGTGATTGTTTTTGTTCTGTCTACTGGCTGGGTGACCTCGGACGACTCTTCGAGCTTCCCTGAGCCTCCATTTTCTGCTTTGGGTAATGGAAGTGAACAAATCGTGACCCTGAGGGGGGCCCTGCCCCCGCCCACACATCTGAGTATGGGGACATCTGCTTCCAGCCGAAAGTCTGATACACCAAAAATGATCACCGAGGGGGTAGCAGAAGGGATCAAGAAACTCCGAGTGGGTAAGTTTCATACAATGATAAAGGCCATTTTTGCTTCATATTACATTGAAATATCTTTCCCAGACACGCCCCAGCCCAGCCCATCACATCCTTCTCTCCTGAGTTCCGTTTGAGCCCCAGGGGCTGTGCATGGCTGAGGAGTAGGGAGGAATCACGCCTGGCCTCTGCCCCAGTCATGGGCTGCTCTTGTTCCTCAGGACCACCATGCAGGTGTCTGAAGACCAGCCCTGTACCCCCTGAGTCTCTTCTTCTGCTTTAACCAGCTTCTCTGGCTTGCCCCACTCCTTACTTGACATGTAAGGTCAAATTCGTTTTATGTGGAATCGTAACTGTGACTTTTCTGCCTCTAAATGCATTTAAAACCAAATCAGCCTGAGTTCCCACTTGTTGCAAGACCACTATCAAACTGTGTGCCAGGCTTGATTCTAGGTACTGTATATGCATTAACCCAAGTAATCCTTATTCACCATCACGACCCCACTTTACAGACAAGGAACTGAGGCGCAGGCAGATTAGGAACTTGCCTACAGTTTGTACCACTAGAGAAGGAGCAGCAGAGCCTGCTGCCTGGAGCTCAGGCCCTCTGCTGCCCTCGGCCTCTGAGTCCACATGCTCTCTGGCCCCCCCCCGACCTCTGTCCCCAGCCCCACTTAGCACGTGGCCCATCCCACCTCTGCAGACAGGAGCCAATGTTTCATTCTCCCAAGGCAGAAGCACGCTGCCAGGAGCATCACAGGGAAACACATGCCTCCCTGTTAGTTAGATAACAAATTGCTGCCCTGGTTCCCATCACTGATAATTAATGTGTTCTCTAAACGCAGAGGTGTGGGCAGGCCATGCCAAAAGCAAGCAGCCTGGCCCAGGCCCAGGGGAACCAGGCGGGTGCAGATAAGCAGGGCCAGGGCAATGACCCCGTGCCTGGCACAGCCACCCGGATGCCTCTGCTCCACGGCCACGTCTGGTCCCTCCAATAGACACAGCCTACCGGGGCCACACGTGTGAGGCTCTGTCACCCTGCAGCCAGTTCCTAACCTAAAGTCTCAGATGGCTGGCCAGGAGGGCCTCAGTGTTTCCCTCTAAGGATAACAGTGGGTCACACGACTAACTCGTGGGGCCTTCCCTTGGGCCAGGCCCTGATCTGAGCACTTGACAAGGAGCACCTCATTACTTCCATCAGCCTTACAGTGTAGACACTGCTACTATCCCCATTTCGCCAATGAGGAAGCCCGGAACAAGGTGGTTAACACTTGCTCAAGGTCTCAGAGCGAGTAGGCTGCAGGGCCAGACTCAGATCCAGGCAGAGGCCCCTATGCCCCAGCCGGAAAAGCCAGGGGGTTGGCCTCAGGCTAGCCTCTCATCCCATTCCCCTGCCACTCCCCGGTGCCCCGCATCCACCGCACTCTTGGCCCCGCACCGTTACTGCCCTGCCTGCCTCTGAGACAGCAGTTCCTGCAGCATCAGGGGCTCTGGAAGCAACAAGTTCAGATTCACCAAGGCCCTTGGTGGGGCTCCCAGTGCCTCCAACCTAGGGGATCATGGCCTTCCAAAGAGAGGGTCAGTTTTGTCCTGTGGTGAGGAGGTAGGTGGGGAGAGGTGAGAACAGTCCCAAACCGGGGCATCCAGAAGCCTAGCCCTGTCTGCACCTGTGACTTTGCTCCTGCCACCTGGGGCCCAACAGGAATCAGGATCAGTGTATCAGCAGGAGGAGGAGGGCCCACGGGAGGCCAGTTCCATCTGGGGGGCTGTGGGGTGGGCAGAACAATGTGGGTGAGGGGAGAGCAGGAGCCCCGGCCTCCTCTTCAAAACAGTGGCTGTATCAGCCTCCTGTGGCTGCTGCAACAAATCACCACACACTCCGTAGCTTGAAGCAACAGAAATTCATTCTCTTCTGGCCATGGAGGGCACAAAGCTAAAGGCAAGGTGTTGGCAGGGCTGGTTCCTCCAGAGGCTCCGGTGGCAAGTCCATTTCCTGGGCTTTTCCAACTTCTTTCCAGAGGCGCCTGCTTTCCTTGGTTTGTAGCCCCATCCAGGCCCTGCCCCAGCCTCTGCTCCATCTCCCAGCTCCCCCTGCAGCCCTAGCCCTCCTGCCACCCTCCACAAGGACCCTGTGATGACACTGAGCTGAGCCCATCCAGACAACCCAGGAGAACCTTCCCATCACAACATCCTCCACTTAATCCCATTTGCAAAGTCCCTTTTGCCATAGAAGGTGACATTCACAGGCTGCAGGGGTCAGGACTGGGACATCGTTGGGGGCTTCTCTTCAGCTGACAGCAAATGGCAATTTTGAGTAAGGCTCTGCCAGGCGCTCACCTGTCAAGCCCACCCTTGATCACTGTCCCCTTTACAGGTAAGACATCTGCAGCTCCCTGATGGGGGGCACCTGGCAGAGCTGAACTGAGTACGGGGAATCCCCAGTGCTGGCACCGTCCTCTACACCACCCTGCAAATGCAGTGTCTGCACCCAGGCAAACCCGATGCGGCTACAGCATCTGCTGTTTGTGACACTCATTCACTCATTCATTCATACCATCCCTTTAAAGTCAGCTGAGCCTCTGTGCTGGGTGCCAGGCAGCCAACAGACCCAATCCTGTACCCGCAGTGATATTTCTAGGCTAAACGTCCAAACTGTCCTGGCTCTGAAATCCAGCCTGTGCCCAGGGACTCAAATAACCTGTCTCAGGGCTTGTCTGCTTTCAAGACTGCAGATGCCTCCCCAGTGCCGCCTGCAGAGGAAGTTCTGCTGAGTACCCCAAATCGGAGCCCCAGCCTTTGGCCTGCGCAGAAGGTCTGGTGCCACCTAGAAACCCCTCTGCTGACCCCATGCACATTCTATGTATCATCTCATAGGTCCTCCCACCCACCCGCTTTACAGGTCAGGAAACTGAGGCTCAGCGGAGGCCATGGCCACGTCCCCAGGTTGCTCCGTGCGGAAGACGCTCTATCTGACCTCGTGATGTCTGGCCCAGTCTCCATGTGACACCTTCCCTGACCTCAGGGCCTCAGAGTCTGTCTTGGTTCCGTTACTGCCCCTGTTGCTTTGCTCTTCACATTTTCAAACATAGACGCGGGCTGTGGGGCTGACCCTAGAGATACCATCACATCCCAGACACCTGTGGACTCTCCTAGCTGGTGACCAGATGGACAGGAGCAGAGTGTCCCCTGCATGGAGTGGAGAAGGGTAGCCGTTGGAAGACCACCAGGACTGGATTGGATGGATGGACAGGAACTCAAGCCTGGGCCAAGAGGTGGGGGGGCATGGCCTCCTCCATTGCCAGCTGGAATCCGGGGTCGGTGTGGACCCTCACCTGGGTCAGTGCCAGCCCCAAGCCACTCGTCTTTGCCTCAAATTTGAATGACAGCAATCCCAGGAAGAAGGGGTGACGGCCGGGCCAGAAGGCAGAGTGTCTGCCTCTGCTCCCATAGGGCTTGGGTTTTCCAGCAGGTGCAGGCCTCACCGCTGCCAAGCCTGGACAATGCCCTCCACCCTCAGCTTTGGGCTCCGGGAAGCTGGGTTCAAATCCGGCCCCCTGCCCCACCAGGTGTGAGACTGAGCAAATCCCACCTCTTGTCCAATGTCCTGCCCTGGAAAGGGGGAGAATGATGCCTCCCTCTTTGGGCCACTGTGGGATGGAAAGAGATCAGGTGTGTGAATCCCCAGGGCTGGGGCCAGGAAAAAGCAAGGGCTGGCTCAGGTCAAACCACCCCTCTTCCCTACATGCCAAGACATGGCCTTCCAGCAGGTGCCTCTCGTGTCCCCAGGGTCAGGTCTCCCTTGCCTCCCCTCTGCAACCCTCCCCACCTCTGCATTCCAAGTCTGTCCAACTGGAAGCTCCTACAGCAGAAATCAAGAAGAGAAAACAAAACAAAACAAAACCAGCAAAGCAACCTGCTTTAGGAAGAGGGAGGACATCCCATGAATAAACATGGCTGAGACCACCGAGACGGCCCCATCAAGGCTGCAAACATCTCAGGCCCCCTGTTCCATGGACTGCTGCTGCCAGGCCTGTGGTCTCAGCAGAAGCTGCCAAGCTCCAGTGCGCCCAGCTCCTCTGAGTCCCTGTGAACCTGCCACCAGCACAACCATCAAAACACTCCAGCACCCTTGGAATCATCACCATCCCACATGACTCCCTTTCTGAATGTTCTGTTGATTTACGGACGTTCTCACAGACTCCAAGCTGCTCAGATCTCTCCTTCAAAGTCACCATTAGAGCTGAGCACAGGGGCCTATGTGCCCACTTCATGCCGAGCACCATGCAGGAGCTCTGGGTGCCAGATCCTAGAGCTCACGATTCCCTGCACGAGATGTGGGTGACATCCCATTTGATGAAACTGAGGCACAGAGAGGGGAGCTGGGATGCAAACACTGGTCTGAGTCCCTTTCTGTGACCGTGAACTGCTTTGCTGAATGGAGTCAGATTCGCAGGACGGCCTTGCCCTGGTGCCTCTGCCGACCTCGATCTGGGCTCGGGGTGGGCCAGGACACAGACACATGTTTGCAGGAGGGGTCTTCTCACGGAACCCACGGTGGGTAGCCTCGGAAAGACCCCTCTCTCCTATTGTACAGCCAGCCAGAGAACAAAGTCAGGAAGCTCCCCCGGACCAAGGAAACAGCGAGGAGAGCTCAGGTGGAAATCACAGCCTAATCAAAACCAGATCAACAACCAGCTTCCGAAGAACGGGCCTGCTCAGCACTGCCTTCCGAGGGCTCCCAACCCAAGAAAGCTGCTTCTCTCTCTGCTTCCGGACCCACAGCTCCTCCCTGCTGTGCCCTGATGGATGTGTGCCACCCCCCAACCGGGGGGAAGACAGATGTGCCCCAGGTATGCAGGCGGTGCCTTCGTCCAAAGCCTGGCCTCTGGCTTAAAGCACAGAATGGTGTCAGGTGGCACTGGGAAGGGTGGTAGCAAGAGCCAGGAGGGAAACATCTCACGCTCTGGCCTGGTCCAAAGTAGGAGACAGCAGGCAGGGCAGCAGCTTCCTTGCTCTGCAGAGTGAGTGGCACAAGGCGAGAGCCAGAGCTGCAGCCGGAGCGGTGGCCACCCCCGGACAGCACCTACCTTCCTCTTGTTGGTCGGGCAGATGTAGAAGTTGTCAATGACGGTGGTGACACCAGGCTGGAGGGTGAGCTTGGTGTAGGACGTCCCGAAATCCGATGACCTGGGGGAAAAGGGGGACAGCCATCAGCCACGTGCCCTCCAGGTGCGGCCTTCATCAGCCCACACGGTGTCCAGCCCCTGCCCTGTGCCCGTGTGGGCAGAGCACCCCAGACACCTTGAGTGCAGTCCTGGGCACTCTGCCTGGGGGCAGTGCATCCCGACAAGGCAGGAGAGGAGACCAGGCTCTCTCAGGAACACTGAGGACTCACGCAGGTGTGGAGCTTAGGTCCAGAGCTAGGATCCAAAGTCAGGTCCTTTTGGCTCCAAATCCCAGCCAGTCATTCCTCCCCAGTGTTTCCTATGTGCTGGGCAGCTCTAGGTTACGGTATGCATCTCACAGCGGACCAGAGGAGCCTCCAAAGGGATAGTTCTCTGCCTGAAATCACTTAGTTAATAAGTGGCTGACTCAGGATTTGACACTGGCCCGTCTGATTTCAGGCCAATGGCTGTGCTGAGGCATTCCTGTGGCCTGTCTGCTTGCCTCTTTCCCTCTCTGGACTCTGAGCTCCTCCAGGGAGCCCCATCCTCTATCCTGACCACCACCTGCAGCACAGGATGTTAGGGGACCCCACGCAGGTACCAGAGCTCGGGCAGCTGCTGGAAATCAGACCCAAAGCACTGTGCCCACCCTGGAGTGGCATCTTCTGGGCTCATGCTGGGAGACAAGGCTGTCCACTCAGTACCTCCCTGGGCAAGGCCCTCCTGGCCAAGTGAGAATCTGAGAGTACACTGAGCTTTAAAGCGCCTTGGCTCCCCAGCAAGGAGAGGGAGATAAGGCACAAAGGCAACTTCATATCTGTTGTTCGGAAGCCGTCCATGCATCAGGACATGGAATTAATTCTCCATTGAAGATTAAGTACCAGAGACCCTGAAACCAACACCTCTTATCATCACCTGTTTAATACACTGGGATTGCAGAATACGCCCTGACTCTACTGGAGAGGATCAGAGAGGTGCTCGGGGAAGCATTTCCCATCTCACCCCTGCTCTATTGAAGCAGATTCCAGACACAGACCCATGGTGGGGAGAGGAACACGGGTGGAGCGCACGACCCTGGGGCTCCTGTCGTGGGTAGCATGCCTTGCAGGGCCTCCCCATGTCCGATCACTGCCGAGATATGCTGCGGGGAGCTGAGCTCGGGGGACTGGGGGCAACTCCTCAGCTTGGGCGAGGAGGCCTTGGGCTGGAACCACGCTTCAGTGCTCCTGCCTCAGATCCCAGCAATTGGCTCCGAGCCCCGCCTGCGCTGATGTGTGTGGCCTGACTGCGAGGCCAGTGCTTCTCAGACTCACCCAGTTTGTCCCTTGGGGGCCGAGGGTACAGGCCTGGAGCTGCTTTAGCATAAAGGCCCCACCCACTGGGAGCTATTTCATGCCCTTCTATAACACATCCTTGGTGGTTTCTCCATGGAGACATTTCCTACATCTTCAAGTGAACCTGAGGCTCCAGAAAAGTGGACTGTTTGTCATCTCTGGGCATGCTGGCCATGTGGCCACAGGTCCCCAGAATGTGTGTCCCTCACAGGCCTCAGGGTCACAAGGTTCCTCCTAGGCCAGGACAAAGAGCAGACCCCCAACCCCCAGCCCTCTAACTCCCAGGGGCCAGCCCCTCCCCAGGATGGCAAGGGGCCTCAGGACCCATCTGGCCTCTGTCTGTCCCTGGCCTCCCCAGGGAGGACCAGGCTGGAGCGAACAAAGAAGCCCAGTGGAGGTGTAATTAGGACGCACTTACTCTCAAACATCAGAGAATTGATTTTCTTTGGGAAGGACGCAGAGAGAGGCCCATTAGCAGAGGATCGATCTGATCCAGAGACCCAGAAAATTCCAGGGCCCTTGCAGAAACAAATGGTTGTGTTTACAAGCCTGACACAGGGGGAGCCTCCCCTTCCTTCCCCACCCTGCTGAGCCATCTCTAAGACCTGCCTATCGATCCTGCTTCCCAAATACCTCTCAATCCTCTCTTCCCTTCACTCCCGGCACTGCTCATCTTAGCGCAGCATCCAGCAGGCCTCAGTCCTGCTCCCCGCCCTGGGCCAGAAGAGCCTGCTCACACCTGCAAACTCCAGAGCTCCTGCCAGGTGTGGCCTGCAGCAAAGAGTCCATGAGCAAAGCCCCTGCTGTGTAGGAAGGGGCTCTTCTAGGAGGGGAGACGGAGGGAGGCAGATGGACAATAAGGAAAGAAGCAAAAATATGACAGCATCAAATGCGACGAGGGTGGGAAGAAGAATCAACAGTGTGGGGGTGCAGGCAGATGGTGAGGGAGGGGCGGTGGGGTCGCTGGTTTGCAGGCAAGAAAGGTAGAAAGGCTCCTTGGACAAGGTGATGTTTGCGCAGAACCCGGAAGGAAGGAGAGAGGTTGTGCCTGGCTGGGGAAAGGCATTTGGACAGGCTTGAGTAGTGTTCCCCCATTCCTGTGCACCTGGAACCCACGAGTGTGGCCTAATTTGGAAACAGCGTCTCTGCAGATGCAGTTAGTTAAGATGAGGTCGTGCTGGATGAGGGTGGGCCCTGAGTCCTGTATGACTGGCGTTATAAGAATTTGGAAATTGGGACACAGATACACACACAGAGAAGGACGTGCGCAGACGGAGGCAGAGAGTGGGGTGATGCGGCCGCTGGTCAAGGGTACCAAGGACCCGGGCAGCCATGCTGGGACGAGAGGCAGACAGCAGAGGCTCCCTCAGAGCCTCCGAAAAAAACACTCTCAGACTTCTGACCTCCAGGACCCCGAGAGAAAGGTCACCACGGTCGTACTTTGTGATGGCAGCTGTGTTCCAGGTACAAGGGTCCTGAGGACAGGGAAGGCGGGTCCATTTAAAGCACGATTCCCGCCGGGCGCCGTGCCTTCTGCCTGTAATCCCAGCACTTTGGGAGGCCGAGGCATGAGGTCAGGAGTTCGAGACCAGACTGGCCAACATGGTGAAACCCCCGTCTCTACTAAAAATACAAAAATTGGCTGGGTGAGGTGGCAGGTGCCTGTAATCCCAGGTACTCAGGAGACTGAGGCACGAGAATCTCTTGAACCCAGGAGGTGCAGGTTGCAGTGAGCTGAGATCGCAGCACTGCACTCCAGCCTGGGTGACAGAGCAAGATTCCATCTGAAAAATAAAAATAAAAGAAAAAACCTACCAGCTGCCAGTGCCTAGGAAGCCCCTGCAGGCAATGCAAACCCAATTCCTCAGATATCCACGACTCCCAAGTCCAACTCCTGCAGATACGAGGAACGTCAATTCACCCACTCACCCATTCATTCCCTCTATTTGTTTTTTTTGTTTGTTTGTTTTGAGACGGAGTCTCGCTCTGTCGCCCAGGCTGGAGTGCAGTTGCCAGATCTCAGCTCACTGCAAGCTCCGCCTCCTGGGTTTACGCCATTCTCCTGCCTCAGCCTACCGAGTAGCTGGGATTACAGGCGCCCGCCACCTCGCCCGGCTAGTTTTTTGTATTTTTTAGTAGAGACAGGGTTTCACCGTGTTAGCCAGGATGGTCTCGATCTCCTGACCTCGTGATCCGCCCGTCTCGGCCTCCCAAAGTGCTGGGATTACAGGCTTGAGCCACAGCGCCCGGCCCATTCCCTCTATTTGTTTAACGTTTTATGCTTCAAGGCCCATACTACGGGCCTAGGAATCCAGATTCACCCCCTCATTCGATCTTCCATATGATGTGTGCATATTGAGTTCCTGCTGTGTGTCCCATCACTACACTGAGGCTGGAATCCACGGGCAGCATGGGCACTGTCTCCTGCTCTCATAGGGGTGACAGGCTGGCTGGTGTTGTAGGGGGAGAGAGAGAGAGAGCGAGAGCACAAGCAGACAGACCCTGCAGCCAGGAGCAGCGATGCTAACAGGTACATCCAGAGAGTCCTGGGAGACATTAAGGGGGAGATCAAACTGAGGGGGTCCGGGTGCCATCCTCAGCCCCCCAGGCTGCCCCCACTGCCAGGTCTAATCCATCACTGACCGGCTGAATTTTCCTCCTAAAGCTTTTAAATTCTGTCCCTACATCTCCCTGCCCACCTTAGTCCAGGTCCCCTTCCTCTTCCGTCTGTGCACAAGGAGCACCTGGCATGAGGGCCCCAGGCTCAGCGGAGGGGGTGCAAACACCGGCAGGCTGACTTCACCTGGGGAGGCCTGTGAGATTCCCATGGCTGCTTGTAACAAAGGCCCACAGACTCAGTGGCTTAAAACAAGCCACATTCATTATCTACAGTTCTGGAGGGCAGGAGTCTGCAGGGGGTCTATATAGGGCTAATCAAGGTGTGGGCACCTCCTGGAAGCTCCAGGGTAGAACCCATGCCCTGCCTCTCCTGCCTGCTATCGACCTCCTGCAGTCCTCGCCCCGAGGCCCGTCACTCCACTCTGCTTCCCGTCACAGCCTCCCGTCACAGCACTGACTACCACAGTCTCACGTCCCTCTGGCTCCCTACTTGTGATTACAGAGACCCCATGAGGATAATGCAGGATAATCCCAAGATCCTTCATTTAATCCATCTGCAAAGTCCCCTTTGCCATGTAAGGTAGCATAGTCACAGTTTCCGGGGATTAGGACGCGGACGTCTGTGGGAGGCGTTGCTCTGCTGACCACAAGTGGGCATTTGAGCCGGGTCCAAGGTATGTGTAGGAGCTGGTTCGGGAGCAGTGTCCCCTCGTGAGCTGTGAAGACCACAGGGCGGCTGGAGGTGGGTGGGGTGGGCAGTCCCCAGGGGCACAGAGAGGGCTGGACCCGCATTGTCGGGCAGCACCACTGACCCGCAGGCTGCCTAGCACTAGAAATATGGTGAATTCTTTTGAGTGGAGATGCCCTGGGACTGTGAAATGTAAACTGATTTCAAAGACTTAGCATTAAAAAGAATGTAAAATATTTCATTATAATGTTTATATTGATTACATGTTGACATAATCTTTTGGATATATGGAGTTAATTAAAAGCTGTGATTAACATTAATTTCACCTATTCTTTATTTTAACCCACAGGTTTTATTTCTTAAAGCAGTTTTAGATTCACAGCAAATGGAGGAGAAATGAGAGAGTTCCCGTACACCTTCTGCCCCCACCGTCAGCGCCCCAGCTGGAGAGACTCGCTGGTACAATCGGTGAGCCGCCCTGACACGTGGTTGCCACCAGAGTGCAGAGTTCAGGTCAGGGCCAGCCCTGGGGCTCCTGCACTCTATGGGTCTGGGCACCTGTAGGATGACAGGGCCCCTACACTGTGGTATCATACAGAGCAGCGTCACTGCCCCAAGAATCCTCTGTTCTTCGCCGATTCATCCCCCCGCCCACTGCCTCCTGGCAACCACCTGATCCTTTTACCATCGCCATAGTTATGCCTTTTCCAGAAGGTGACCACTTGGAATCCTGCAGTTCACAGCCTTCTCATGTGGTTCCTTGCACTTAGTGATATGCACTTAAGGTCCTTCCACGCTTTTCCATGTCACCTGTTTCCCTTCACTTTTTAGCGTGGTCACTAGAACATTTAGAAAGACCCCCCATGGCTCCAATTATATTCCTAAGGGACACGCCGGTCTGGACAACATGCCAAGGTGGTGGGTGTCTTCGGAAGGTATGGGGCTCTGCAGTGGACGGGCACAGGACCCCTGGAAAACACGGTCCCAGCAGATGAGCAAGTGACCATGTGGAATCTGGCTGAATGGTGCCTGGGTCGTGGCCCATGCGAGGCAGGGCTCATCATTACTGCTGTTTGGGAAGAGTGCTGCAGCTGCAGGTGGGGACAGGTGACTGAGGAGGGGACAGGTGACTGCAAGGGACAGGTGACTAAGGAGAGGACAGGTGACTGCGGGAGGGGACAGGTGACTGCAAAAGGGGACAGGTGACTGCAAAAGGGGACAGGTGACTGAGGCGGAGACAGATGACTGCAGGAGAGGACAGGTGACTGAGGTGGGGACAAGTGACTGCAGGAGGGGACAGGTGACTGAGGTGGGGACAGGTGGGTGAGGTGGGGACAGGTGACTGAGGTGGGGACAGGTGAGGTGGGGACAGGTGACTGAGGAGGAGACAGGTGACTGTAGGAGGGGACAGGTGACTAAGGAGGAAACAGGTGACTGAGGAGGGGACAGGTGACTGAGGTAGGGACAGGTGACCGAGGGGACAGGTGAGTGAGAAGGGGACAGGTGACTGCAGGAGGGGATAGGTGACTGTAGGGACGAATGACTGAGGTGGGGACAGGTGACTGCAGGTGAGGACAGGTGAGTAAGGAGGTGGAGGAGTGAGAGGAAGGATAGGGTGTAAGCCCAGGAAGTGGAGTTGGCATGACTTGGGGCTGCCCAAGGTGTCAGGCTGAAGGAGGGGACACCAGGTGACATGGAAGATGGGGTGACACTGCTCAGGTGCCATGCTGCTTGGAGGAAAGTGGAGGGCTGGGCTGGGAGTCAGGATGGCCCCCGGGTGCAGCACGGTTGGGGGGTCTGGGCTCATGTCCACCCACTGCTGCTCCCTGGGCAGCCCACTATGGATGTTAGCATTAGTTTTCTTCCTTGAGGCATCAGAGGATTGGAATCAGCCATCTCCGGGGTCCCCATCGACAAAAAAGGCTGTGACCACACACCCTTAACCTGCACGTACCCCGCAAGTGTCCCTGTTATCCGGCCTCCGAGAGCCCCTTTCGAGAGACCCGAAAGGGATCCGTTCTCCCCGGAAGCCTCTTGCCCTGACTGCATTTTCCTGGTGGGCAACTCAAGAGTCTCTCTCTCACTGCATTATTTCCTCTGAGCATCTGCTTCTCAGATAAGTAAGTGTAGCCATGATGATATCTAATGATGAAGATTTATTGCAAGGAACAAAGCTGGAGAACGCCCAGCGGGCTTGCCCGGCCTTTGCCTCTCCCTGCAGCTGTGTCAGAAAAAAGGAGGACCCGAATTAAGCTCCTGCTCTCTGGAACATGCCAGGTTTCTGTTGCAGACCAGGGGTGCTCCGGGGACAGGATCCTCAATGATGGATGGCCTTGTCTCTCTACAAGTGAGCACGTTTCGCTCTGCAGTGCACTCACCAAGCTTGGACTCTCGGAAGAGTTCAGACTCTTGGATCGTGGTTAGAAAACCTGAAACTGGCTGGCGAGCAGTGGCGGCAGGGTGGGGAGGGGGACCGCCCGACTCCATCAGACAGCTCAGGGTGTTGGGAAGGCCAGACCAGTGGGAAGAGAGATGCGGTTAGGAGGTGCTGCTGCACCCCACTTCCTGGGGAAAGAACAGGGGCGGCGGTGCTGCTTGTCTGGCCAGTATTCTAAACTCTAAACATCATTCCTTCAAAGAATGTGAAAAAAAAGAAAACCCACACCAGCGTGTTGACCTCTTGCTATGTGTTTTCAATGTTGTGCAAGAAACAAGACTCAACCAGACAATGCAGTTCTAGTGGTGTGCTGGGGAGGGCAGGGCCAGGGCGTGAGTTGAGGTGATGGGCTAGGGTCCCAGGCTGTGTGCAAATACCACAATCTAGGTGGCTTGTCCTCTCACAGTTCTGGAAGTCAGAGGTGCAAAGTCAAGGTGCTGGCAGGGCCCCGAGCTCCCTCTGGAGGCTCCTGAGGAGGATCCTCCTGCCTCTTCCAGCTGCTGAGGGCTCCAGGCGTCCCTTGGATTGAGGCTGCATTGCGCCACTCTCTATCTCAATTTCACGTTAGGTGTAGGGCCCACCCTAAAGCCAGGCTGATTTCACCTCTATCCTTAGCTAATTACATCTGCGAAGGCCCTGGGTCCAATAGAGTCACACCTGAAGTTCCTGGTGGACACAGATTTTGGGGGCGACTCTATTCATCCCTCTATGGGTAGTTGCACTGACTGTCTATTCTACATGAGGAAGACTCTGCGTTAGCACCTCACCTGCCTACTTCATTAAATCTCCCTGCATCCCCGGGGGAGCTCCTGGTTTTCAATAAAGAAATGGAGACAGGCAGCACGTCACCCCCAGGAAGAGTCTGAGGCCAGTGGGAAGCCCCAAGGGCCCAAGGAGGGAGGGGTCTCTGGCTGGGGCCACCGGAGGGCCTGGTAGGATTTAAGTGTATGGCTTCGAGGAACACGGTGCAGCGGTGAGGGGCCCGTGTGACCCCCAGTGATGGGCTGAGTGTCTGCAGGGCGCCGGGCTCAGTGCTGGGTGCTGGACGCAGCTAGGGGTCGCGAGTCCAACCACATAACAGCGGCCTGTGGGCAGGGGACACTGAGGGCTGGTCAGCAGGGACAGCGTGATGGAGGCTCTGGCCCACTCAGTTGCTGCTCCAGCTCATGGTGGACTAAGCAGAGGGAGGGAAGGGGTGCTGCCAGCACCCCACATCAGACAGCTGGGCCTGTCTCTTAGCAGACTGCCAGAGCACAGAAACCTCACATCAACTCCAAACCCAATACTACCCCCTCCTGAAGCCCACGCAGATCTCCCGGCCAGAGTGGGGAGGCAAGACTCTACTGGCCAGGCACACAGCTGGCACTCAATAAATGCTTGCTGGATTCCTTTGGTGGTGCTCTGGGTGCCAGACTTAAAGGCGGTGTGACCTCATGTGAACAGGTTTCCCTCCCTAGGCCACAGTTTCCCACTGAACATATGGGAACTGGATTTGAGTATTTGAGTCTAAGCACTAGCACTGCTACTTGTGAATTGAATTCCTGTACATCTTCCTTAGCGCTCCCAGTGGCTCCTGAGCCTGTCCTTCTGAGGAAGAATGCCCCCTAGAATCTCTGGACGGTGTCAGAATCCCTGGGAGAGCCCAGCCTGTCTGGAAGGAAGGAAGGGAGGAGGCAGACAGAGGAGGGAAATGGGAAGAGGAAGGAAAGGGGAGAGAAAGGGAGGAAGGAGTGAGGAGGGAGGGAAGAGGGAGGGAGGGAAAAAGAAGGAAGAGGGGGAGGAAGGAGAGGAAAGGAAGGAAGGAGGGAAAAAAGGAGAAGGGGAAGGATGGGGAAGAGGGAGGAAGGAAGAGGGAGGAAGAAAGAGGGGAGAAAGGGAGGGAAAAGGGAGGAGGAGGGAGAGAGGAGTGAGGAGGGGGAGGAGCGAGAAAGGGGGAGAAAAGGGAGGAGGAGGGAGGGAGGGAAGAGCCGAGGAGGGCAGGACAGACACGGGGAGGGAAAAAGAAGCAGGGAAGGCCCCGGCGGGGGAGCGTTAACGGAGGAGGAAGGGGGGAGGAGAAAGGGTGGGAGGAGGAGGGAGGAGGAAGGAAAAAAGGGAAAAGGCGGTGATTAGACCACAGTGCTCACTGAGTACCTCTCCTCTCTGTGCCTGGTGCCGTCCCCCAGGGGACCTCCCCAGCATTCAGTAGCTGCACCATCACCAAGTTCTTTAACTGCACCCAGCAACTCAGGAGGTGATCGTTCCAGCCTATATTTATTCCAATTAAAAATAAAAAAACAGAGTCTAAAAACGGGCAAATAGAAACATGGAAGGCAAGCGCCGTTGGAAAACTGCTGTCTGCAAATCGGCTGCTTCATTGCCGAGTGTTTGTACATACTCACTCTTAAAAAATGATTTAATGAAGCCATTTTCCTCCCCTATAATTACTCCATTGGCGGGGACATATGTGCAGTGCCCACCCCTCCTCCTCTGGGTGAGAAGCCCCTGCTTGCCCCACTCCCATTTGAGAACCCGGAAGCCACAAGCAGGTGTGAAAGGCAGCACCTGCAAGCTCTGGCCTTGGGCAAGGCTTACACCTTTCTGAGACTTAGGTTTTTTATCTGAACAAAGGGTTCATGAAGCGGACCTCCTGTGCCTGTCCTGAGGATTCCAGAGGTGTGTGTAGGACACGCACAAAGTAGGAATGGAGTGGTGGTCAGGTGGCACTGCCTGTGTCACTGTGCCACTTAACGGAAGCTGGTGTGCTCCGGCTTGTCCCCTGCTTACGGCGCGGACCACCCCTTGTTTGAAGGCGCAGTCGCTGTGGACATATGTGTCCCTAACAGTCACGAGGCTTGCATTTGGCAGCTGCAAGGGCCCTTGAGTGGACCCCAGAACCCCTCTCGAGGGCACGTGTATGCACACCTGCACTTTATATATGGGGAAACTGAGGCCCAGTAGGAAAGGGACTTGCCCAAAGGGAGCCCTAGACGGGAACCTCAGTCTCAGCAGAGGCGATGGGTGCTGCAGATGTGTTTTCCCAGTGGAAATCATTCTGAGCTTCAGTCACGTTCCAGGTCAGGCTCAGTCTGCGCTGTGAGATGAGAAGACACACAGGCTGCTGTGGCACCCAGGACCTGATGGCTCCACAGAACCCACAAAGAGGAGGCTTTGATCTGCTACCCAGACTTTCTAACAAACCCTCCCAGGATCAGAGAGGAAGAGGGAACTAAGGTGACACAGGGCAATTGTGGGGCAGTGAAGTCATTCAAGAAACTTCCAGAAGGCACTCTAGATTCTGAGTGTGAAAGGGGGCATCAGGCGCCAGCGAGGTGGGTGAACAGAGGGAAAGGAAATGCAACCTGGTCCTGGAGGGGTTGCCAAGTTTCGGGGGCAAGGAGACCCTGCCAGGCGAGTCACCCAAATACGCGGCAGTGAAGGCAGCAGCATGTGAACCCACGACCCACAGAGATACGGGGAGAGAGCAGGATGCCCTTCGGCATGAAAGCTGTGTGGGGAGGAGTTAACGAGATTGGTGCCCACCATGCTTTGGACACCAGCAGAGGACAGAGTGAAGGGAACCTCACCGAGACCTCACAATCCCGTCAGAACAGGAGAACACCTTCCCATTTCACTGACCAGGAAACTGAGTCCCCAGGAACATTAAGTAACTGGCCCAAGATTATAGCAACATCAGAAAACTCAGTGTTGGCTCATGCGGTGGCTCCAAGCTTGTCTTCTCTGAGCTTCCCAGGCTGTCCCCTGGTCTGTGCACCGTGTCCCAGAGGGGTTGGTGTGGCATGGCACCTGCCCTGCATGTCCTGGGCACCTCTGACATTCTCCAACGCCAGCAGCTGGACCTTGACTGCAGCCCGACCCAGTGCAAGAGCCACGTCATTTCACCTGTGAGTTACCTGTGGGCTTAGGGCATCTCCTTAACTCCACCTCACCCCCAGACTGGCAGTGTGCCCTGTGGGTGGAGAGGCTGGCGGCAGCAGAGGCAGCTGATTTTCTGTGTCTGAACCCACAGGGGCAGCATCCCCATGCCACCCCCAGTGCCTGTGCCCACCTCTCTGCATCCACGCCCTGAGCCACATCTCCCGGCCAGCCCTTCCACACGTGGGTTCAGCTGCCTGCCACGGCTTGCTGGTATTCTGAGCTCATTGGTACTGGAGGCTGTGACACTCACTAGCAGATCGTTCCAGAATGAAGCTGGGCCGGGCCTAATCCCAGAGGACCCCTCCTCCACTGTCAGTGCCCCTGCCTGCAGTTTTTACTGACACCTTAGGGATGGAAATGGGGGCACGACCTCGAATATGACCTACGGAAAACCAGCGCACACCTCCTCACTTTGCTCCTGGCCAGCTGTGTCTCGTTGACTGCATGAGAATCAGTCCTTTTCAGTGAATCCCTCGCTGTCTGTAAACTCCTGTGGTAACTGAACCCCTCCAGTGCCAGAGTTCCTTTCCAGACCTCTCCCAAGCACCGATGCAGTGCCAGGCTGAGTCCAGACCAGGTGTGCACATGACTGGGCAGGGAACTTCTGTAGCCAGCGGTGCCAGTGCAACTGTACAAGCAGCTCAAACTGGGAAGTAAGTCCACACCGATCAGCCAACAGCGCCACCCCACCGCCCCCGAGGGCCCTCATCGCCAGGGCCCTCCTCCTCCAGGCTGCCCCCTGTACCTCCTCAGGGACCAGCACTGAAGGGGGTAAGCCTGGCAGAGCAGGAGCCCCAGGGCCTAACTCCAGGCTGCCCCAGCTCCTTTATGAGTGACTGATGTTCCCTGCCCTGCTGCTGAACAGGGGAGCCCAGGATCCTGTGGGGCTGAGAGTAGGCACAGAGGCCACTGAAACGCAGCTGCTGGTCTTGCATGGCAGGAGCCCCCACATGCACCCTCTGGGAGGCCCGGCCAAGGAGCTGCAGGAGCTGAGGGGGAAGGAGGGGCAGAGTGGGTCAGACCAAGAGGTGTGGGTGCTGCAGGGAACTCCCCTGAGATCCACCAGTGCTGGCTAAGGAAGCAGGTTGCTCCACGCCAGCAGCAATGAAGGGGTGAAGACAGAAGTTCTAAAAAGGCAATGAGCAGCCAAGTTTCACAGGCACAGAGAGCAGTGCTGGAAGGCGAAAATGGCAGGCACAGCTTCACTGTGGCCGCCACGTGCCGGGTCTCTTCCAGACACTGGCTGGGTTGCTTCCTTAATCCCCACTCCAGGTTCTTCCTGTGTAGACAGGGAGACTGAGGCTCATGACGTGAAGTCACTCGTCCGGGGTCAGAAAGGACGAAGCGAGACTCTATTTGACTCGAGTTCCAAATTGTGCATCTGCTATGGGCTTCTAGCTCTGTGGGAGGGAAGTGGCACTGTGGTTCTGGCTGGTTTTATGTCTGGAGGTCTTTTTTTTTTTTTTTTTTTTTGAGATGGAGTCTCGCTCTGTTGCCCAGGCTATAGTGCAGTGGTGTGATCTTGGCTCTGCAAGCTCTGCCTCCCGGGTTCACACCATTCTCCCACCTCAGCCTGCCGAGTAGCTGCCCGCCACCATGCCTGGCTAATTTTTTGTATTTTTAGTAGAGATGGCGTTTCACCGTGGTCTCGATCTCCTGACCTCATGATCCACCCACCTCGGTCTCCCAAAGTGCTGGGATTACAGGCGTGAGTCACCGTGCCTGGCATCTGGAGGTCTTAAAATGGCACAAGGTGGGATGTTTGCAATGGCTCTTGTCCCAACGGATGGAGTCTTTAGAATTTGGTATGACCATCCAGGGTGAATGAGGCCCGAACTCCTGGAAGCACCCCGGTCACGCTCCTGGCAGAGGCAGAGCTGCCTGTACTCCTCTTGGCATGCAGGGCCTTGTCAGCCTCCAGCAGATATGCCTGCTCTACAGCTGCTCTGCAAGCCCTCCACCAGGCGTACTTCCAAGAGCCACGGTGGGTGACGGAGCCACCCTCCAGCCCCATGCCAGTCAGCTGGGAGGCCAGAGCCTGCAAACCCAAGGCTGCCAGCAGCAGCCGGTGTGAGGGGAGGAGGTGCCAGTTACCTTGGCAGCTCCCACAGGCAGCAGGTGCGAGGCTGCTGCTGTACTTGACTCTGTGTTGTGCCTCAATGTGAAGCAGCCATCCGATGATCCGGACACAGCCCGTGACTTCTGGGTTAATTGGGGAGGTGGCGTTTGATGGGGGACTGGAGGGGGCAGGCTGAGTTTATGGCCAGGTAGAGGTGAGTCTCTGACCCTCCTGACATGGTGTAGGGCACACAGGGGCTGGGGGAAAACCATCGCTTGCCTATCGCTTTGCATTTGGTCGGGAAGGACACACGGGCACCTCCTGTGAGTGGACCAGGGTAGTTACCTCTTTCTCCCGCTGCTGGGCGTGAGTCACACTGGCCCCACGTTGTCCCCAGAAACCAACCTATTTGGGAGGATGGAAACCACTCTAAAACCCAGAGTGTTACTTCAAACAGGAACACCCAAACAGAATGAGGCAAAGAACAACACAATGGAATTAGCTGGACTCCGCAGACCCCACGAGCCACACAGCAAAAAAGCTTCTGCACCCAGCGGCTGCCTTCTATGGAAGAGGACTTTCCTCGGAATTCCCAGCAGGAGTGAAGTGGGATGGGCTGAAGGACAGGGCAGAGCTGGAAGGAAGCCCAAAGAGGGTGCGTGTGAGTCGCCAAGTCAGAGACCAGAGACTGGGCTTGGGATCAAGCCCAGTGGGTTAATCTACCCTGTGACCTGGAATCTATCTTAGGAAAATTTCCTGAAATGTAAGCAATCCACATACGATCAAATAAAAGACCTTCCTGATACGCTAACGCATCCTCAATTCTTCTTGGAATCCTTTAAGAATAATGAAACAATTGAAAACAACAACGCTAACCAGAAGAAAAGGAGCTGCCCCTTAGCCATCCACCAGGTCCACTGCCTCCTCTGTTCCTGTCTAGCCCTGGTCCCTGTGTGAACATATTTACAGAATTCCAGTTACAAGGTACGCACAGACCTGTGTTCTGATTTTATCACAAAATGCGCAGCATGTCCCACCTGCTGTGTAATATTCCATCCAGTGTGTGGCATTATTGACAGGTCATTCCTCAGGATGAACTTTTTCAAATCTGTTCTGCAAACAGAGTGCCTACCACGTGCTGTGTGTGCTGGAAATCCACTTTTTTCTCTTGATTGCTGTGACAAGCAATGATGCCCTTCACGAACAACATTTTCATTATTTTAACTCCTC
Source organism: Rhinopithecus roxellana (assembly GCF_007565055.1). Lineage (NCBI taxonomy): Eukaryota > Metazoa > Chordata > Mammalia > Primates > Cercopithecidae > Rhinopithecus > Rhinopithecus roxellana. The sequence goes on along the minus strand of NC_044550.1, from coordinate 180,192,221 downwards.
CCCAGCCTCTGTGTCCTGGGTAATTTCCCAGCATTAAGCTCTAGGAGGTAGGCTCCTCAGTGGGATGCTCTGAGCCTCCGTGCAGCTTTTCAAAAAATGTCTTCTTAGATCCAAGAAACTCTTACAACTCAATATTTTTAAAACGAGAGCCTCCAATTGCTCTTAGGGGGTCCTGGAACAAAATGATAACATTTTCGCATGCCAGTTCCCAGATTATAGAATCTGACATTCTAAATTGATTTTTTGAGGCACTGTTGACTGTATTTGGTTTCTGCTGAAGGCAGTCCAAATGCTGTATTGAGTGTTTTCAAAGAGAAGGAAAAAATGCCCAAGACATGAGCAGATGAGGACAGAGCCATCTGAAAGGGAATTCTGCTTTAAAACGTGCATGATAATATTTACATATAAGATACAGAAATTCATTAGGAAGTAAGATGCAATGAACACAAACAACTCCCCCTCTCCGGAAAGCTCAGAGGATGCTTCGAGTCATGCGATTGTGGAAACCGGCTGAAAGTTTTGAGTGGGAAGATGTTATGGAATCGAAAACAAGGGATAAGTCAGCAGCAACACTGACTAGCTAACACTGACAGTGACCCACAGACATCGCCACCATACGCATCCTCAGGGTGTCTGATTAGAAAACTCTTAAAGACAGCAGTAAATCGGGCGGCTGTACTAGTAATCACGGCAACGACGAATCCCTTCAGTCACACCTGTGTTGACTTCCAAGCGCTGGGCGTGCTGGACGTGTTAGTTTGTTGAGTCCCTTCAACACCCAGCCGGGGGGACTAGCACACTCCCACCTACCAGAGGAGGAGGTAGCAGGTGGAGGGGCTGAGTTTGAACACCATGGCCTGGCTCCCGAGCTGTGCGTGGGGTCCCCACAACATGCGGCCCTCACTCCTCAGTAGTACCTGCTGCCTGAAGGGGGTGATGCGGGAGGAGACGTCTCACACCTGTACCTGCAAACGTGGCAGACAGTGACAATTCAACCCCAGCTAGGACCATGCCGAGAAGGGGAGGCTCCCTTCCCGGTTCAGCTGAGAGCGGGGGATGAGTGTGGCGCAATTCCTTCTGGGAACTTCATGCCGTGTTCCGAGAAAGCACCCTCTCCCCACACTCCCAGACTCCGTGCAGCCCTGACGCCTGTCCTGTGTAAAAAGGCCAGGGCATTCCACCAAGGAGAAGAAGCACCGCCCCCCCGCCCCCCAGGTCCTTGCCCACATGGAACTGTTTTGCAAGTGGATAAAATCTGCAAACGCAACAGCAAAACACCCAGCGTTCTCTGTTCCTCCACCCACTCTAGTTGCCTCTCCTCCCACATGGTGCAAATCAGCCTCTGAACAACCTGCAGCGTCCCAGCACCTTCAGGATGAAGCCGGAGCCCCTAACAACAGGCCAGATGGGAGGAAAGGGAGGTTCAGAGAGGAGGGGCAGAGCCTTAGGAAGGCGAAAACAAGAGTGAGAGGCTTGCTGTCCCTCCCCACGCCCCGCCGCGCCGTCTCACTCCCTTTCTGCATGCCTGAAGTGACCTGTGACACCTGTCTCATCAATGATGGATTTCCTCTCCTTGGAGCTTCCTGTGAGCTCCACGAGGGCCAGGACTACATCTGACCAGCTCTCTAGCCACCTCTCAGCCCAACGCCCAGCATGGAGTGCGTACCGGTAAATGCGGGTTGAATGAAGGCTTGAATGAATAAATGAATGAACAACGCAGTGCCCACCCAGAAACCATAGCGGGTACTGCTAATGCCCACTTGAGGTCCCAGCCCCTAAACCCTGCTACAAGAGCCGAGAACGCCCTTGAGACCTCCGGGCCTCCACTGGACCCCTCCCATGAGTGAGGACACAGGCCCAGAGAAGTGGAGTCACTTGCTCGAGTTCACATGGCAACCAAGCAGCCCAGCAGGCGATCTTAACTGAGGTCTCCTGGCCCTGAGGTCAGCGTTTCATTGCCAGGGCTACTCCAGGCTGCATCAGGCAGAGAGCTGCAGGGCAGATGTGAAGATCATTTCCTACTGTGACCTATGGTCAAGATGAAACAGACTGAGCCCCTCCCACCTTGCATGCAACAGAAACTGGTCCGTGAGTGCTGCTGGAGAGAAACCAGAAACTGGTTCGTGAATGCTGCTGGAGAGAAAAGCAATCGAGAGTGAAGGCTTACATCTGCAGGGCACAGGTGGGTTCCGAGCGGCAGCATGTGCCCCACAGCCTGGGAAGTCAGCAGGATGGACGGTGTCCAGGCCTCCTCCTCAATGTGCAGAGGAAGCTGCTCCTCCTCCTCCACCCAGCTGCCCACTGAGCCCTCGTACCAGGCTCTAGGAGGGCCCACGGCCAAGGCTACATCTCTGAGAAGGCACTGGCTTGCCCAAGGCCACCCAGCAGAGCTCGCTGACCTGCTCCAGTGCCCCGTCCAGCCCCAGCAGGTGGCCAGCCCTAGGGAAGGCCTCATCCTCCCTTGACCCAGTCTCCCACTGGACACCTCCATGGTTAACGCCATAACTCCAAGACGGCCGTGTGTGCCCATGGCCCATGTCAGGCTCCCATGGAGGAGCTGTGGTGACAAGCTATGTGACCTTGAGCTGGCCACTCCACTCGCTGGACCTCAGGTGTCCCTTCTGTACAGTGGAGGGAGCCATGCCTCCCACCCAGAGTTATCTCCAGGGTCAGATGAAGGGAGCCTCCCCACAAGTGACTGGCCGGGATGTGGCGGGTCCCCTCCCTGCCCATTTGCTTCTGGGAGGGTCCCCTTCCCTCCCAGGAGCAAAAGGCCTCTGGCAGCTGAGCAATAAAGGGTTAACTAAGCCACAAGTCTGGGTTGTCCACATCCTTCACATTCCAAAAGCTGGCTGGCCCTTGACCATTCCTGGGAGGTGACCTCTGAGCCCTTGGAACATCCTGCCAGTTAAGAGTGGCTTTGCTTACCAGGGCTCCAGGTCATGTGGATAGTCTATGCCAACAGTCCCATTGATGGTGGGGGCCCTGGGCCGCCTGGCATACAGCCTCACCTCTGGAGGGATTGAGATCAAGATCAGCCACATAGGCCTGCGTGATGACCTGACCTAGAAACCCTGACACCAAGGCTCGCAGGGGTGTCCCTGGTTGGCAGGCACCTCATGGTGTCATCAACATCGCTTCTTCAAGTTCAGCACTGTCCGTGGTACACCCCAGGAAATAACCTCCGCACAGGGTCCCACCTCAGGGCCTTTGCCTGTGCTCCTCTCCTCCCCAGACACCCCACAGGGAGCCCCTCACTGCATGCCAGTGTCTGCCTCGCCATGGCTCTATGACCAGTCCCGCCATCGCTCTATGACCAGCCCCGCCATGACTCTATCAGGGATTCTGCTTGGATTCTATTCATAGCACATATCGCTACCTGACAACAGGCATGGATTTTGTTTTGCTATTGTCTGTCTGCCCCTCTATAGTGTCAGGTTCCCAGGGACAGGAGCGCTGGTGTCTGGTCACCCTACACCCCAGGAAGCAGCAGCAGCCTCTTCCCGCCCTGAAGGACCAATTGCTGACAGCTCCCTTTTGGTTTTGTATTAGGTGTGAGCCAGGCCCACCCAAGGGTGCCCAAACCACCTAGTCAAGTCTTCCTTCCCTCAATGCTGTACACAACAACCCTGGTCACAAGTCAGGTGCCCATAGCTGTGGCCTGGTCTGGACCTGCTGAGTGGCCCCTGCTTCATGCCATGGAGCTGTTGGCTCCAGCTTCCAACATCAGCCACCCCTTGTGACTTGCGGGTCTGTGCACCTGCCCCGCCTGTGTCCTTGACTCCCAGCCCAAGCAGTCAGCGAGTTTGCTGAAATGCATGAACGATGCCCAAACAGGTTCCATAAAGGCAACAAATGACAGTAAATGTACGGGGAAAGCCACCCACATTCCACTGCCCTGATTCAGTCTCTGCACGGCTACGTCACCCGCCTCCAGCCACAGCACCATCATAACTTAATGCGCTCTGCTCTCCAGGCAAGCAAACCAAAGGCGGGGAAATTGGCAGAACGTATTTCTCCAATTCCTAAGAATCCCATTTGAGAGTTAAATAATGACAAGATGCCTTTAAGCGCTTGAAAATTATGAGTTAAGCCGTTCCCAGGGAAGGCTGTCATTTAGCAAGCACACAGAATTGATTGTTCCAGTCACAGATCTGAGGATCTGGGACAGGTGGGAGGCCGAACGCTGGGTTTGGGGTATTGCAGGGATCCATCTCCCTGGAAGCATGTGGGAGTCCTCAGGGCCAGGGAACCTCATTCTACCAGCAGGACCCGCCCCCTTTCTGCTGAGTGGGTCTCTGTTGACTCCCCAGCACCCAGGCTGTGGGCTGACCTCCACATGGGGGTCAGCAATCCCGGCTCTGGCCTGGCTTAGGAGCCAAGTGTCCCGGCTGGGCTGCAGGTGAATCCTAAACTCCAGGCCCTGCCGAGCCCTCATTCCTGAATCCAAGGCAAAGTCCCGTTTTCCCTCTGGGGAGCTTCTTCCAGCAGCCCCACCTCTGCAACGTTGGGGGCAGGTGCTTTGCCAGCTGTTGACCAGTGAGCCAAGAGGCTGTGGCTAGGGCTCCCCCTCATCCACAGCAATAACCCGGTCTAATGTGTAACTGACACTTGCAGCGCACGGTATTTTCTGTGTGCTGTCTCACGTTGTGGCCACATACAGTCCCACTTTAGAGATTCGAAAACTGAGGCTCAGAGAGGTGAAGGGACTTGCACAGAATCTCTCTGCGAGTAGTGTGAGGCGGGGGCACCCGGGTCTGTCTGATTCTTCAGGCTGCGACCTTCCCCTTCTGCCCTCAGAGAAGGCAGTGGTTATGGTCCTTTGAGCACCTCCTGTGTTCCAGGAACAGTGACGTGGGCTTTTCCTACAACCTTTCCTTTCTCCTGCAGCCTGGAGGGAGGTGTGAAAATCTGCCAAGAAAAAGGAAGAAATATGGCTCCGAGGCCATGGAGCGGCAGTGCCTGCAGGGCAGCCTCGGCTTTGGAAGGAAGCTGCCCTCCTCAGGGTTTCTGGCCTTAAGAGATGAAGGAGTCCACGTGTCTCCTGGAGGGGCTCATACAAGGACAGTCACGCCTGAGGGAGTGGAGCCAAGCAGAGGTCTCCACAGGGAGGAGGTGGCTGACTCCTCCCACAAGGACAGCAGTGAGGAGGAGAGGGGACTGAGCAGGCAGGGAGGAGTACTTACGGTGGGAGGGGCAGGCCTTCTCTCCTGTCCTGCCTGTTGAAAGTCCAAGGGAAGTAAGGGTTAAGGATGGAGTCTGGGGACCTGAGGTTGGGGGAAGGGCCTAATCCTGAGGATCTATGCTGTAGACCACTGTGTGGCACCTGTGGCACTCAGGGTTCCTTTCTGGTTGGCCACCCCAGCCCTCTAGGGACACTTCCTACCTGCCTCCTTCAATGACTGTCCTCCCTCTCCTCCCCACTCCCTCCCTCCCTTGCTTCCTTCCTTCCTTCCTTCTTCCCTCCTTCCTCTCTCTCTCCCTCCCTTCTTCCCACCTTCCTTCCTTCCTTCCTGCCCTCCCTCCTTCCACTCCTTCCTTTCTTTCTTCCAACCAGTGATCAAACTCAAATCCCACCATTACTGGGTAGCTACTACGTGGACTTTGAGATGCAGCCACGGAGATGCCTTGGGCATGGCTGATGGGTTGATGAGTGACTGAGTGAACCTCTCAGATGCTCTCCCTTAATGATACTGCATGGAGAGCTGCTCACCTCTGATACCTGCTTCTGCCATGACGTGGTCTCCTAGATCCCAGGACCTGTTATTGGGTTGATTCCAGAATGTGACTCAACTTTTCTATTCTAAAGGCACCAGTGTGCTGTCTGTGTGTGGCGCAGGAACAGACCCGTGGTGTCCACACTGCGCCTCCTGGGGAGGGCACCGCGTCTCCCGCAGCAGCGTGTGCCTCTCCAGAACCTACGAAGGGAGAAAGGGTGGGATGTGGGCCCTGGGTAATGCCAGTTCTGTTTTCCTTTCCATTAGGGACATTTCCCACCTGAAGACAGAGTCTTAACTGGAAACAGGCCAGGCCAAAGCTTGTCTGAATTTTCTGCATCTGAGTGTCTGGGTGGGCAGCAGACAGCTAACAGCCTGGAATTCCAGACAGGGACGTCAGAGGAGCTGCTTTCTCAGCAACAGCAGGAAACAGGCTGCAGCAGCCTTCACCCAGCCCTGTCCCCACCTGTCCCCAGCCCCCAGGGTTACCACAGGCCTTCGCCGGGGCATGCCCAGGCCAGCTCCACAGAAACACACACCCAGAGTCCAGAGCCAGAATGACCCCAGGCTCACTCTCTCCTCAACCCCCCGGCCCTCTGTCTGTCTCTGTCTCTCTGTTACTCCATCTCTTTCTTTGTTTCTCTGTCTCTCTCCATCCTTCCTCCCCAGTTATGTGTGTGTGTGTGTGTCTCCCCACCCCTCTCCCTCCCCCTCTCTGTCTCTGCCAGGATCTCCGGCTTTTTGTGTGCACCTCTCATTCTCTCTCTCTCTCTCTCTGTATCTCTCCCTCTCTCTAATTGTGTATGTGTTTGTGTCTCCCCTCCCAACCCTCTCTCACTCCTTCTCTCTCTCTCTCCCCCCCTCTCTCTGCACAGACTTGGCTCTCTGGCCTGTCATTCTGTCCCTGTACTTCTCCATGTCCATGTCTCTGGGCGTGTCATTCCTCTGTCTCACTGTGACTTGGAAGGCTCTGCATGGATGCAGTCTGTCGTTGTCTCTCTGGATCTGTCCTTTTCCACATGTCTCTGAGTTTCTGTGTGAGCCATTCTCTCCCTCATTCATCCTCTTCCACCCTGAGATAGTGTCAAGAGTGGACATCCCACAACAGAAAGTTCTGGGGACCGTGTGCAGCCTTCTCTTCCCCACCAGGGGGAAAGCAGGGGACCTAGTTCCGGCCTCCAACCTCCCTGGTGGGTAACCAGACGCCAGCTCCTGCTCCCTGGGAGCTGCCCACCACGGGACAGTCAGATGCTAGAAAGGAGGAAAGTGTGAAGTCGGGTGGCCAATGTGCTGTGAATACAGGAGGAGGACGGAGCGTGATGGGGGTGCAGAGTGGCCCAGACACTCCACTCAGTGAGCTGACGTTGAGCAGAGACCTGGATGCAGCAAGCATCTGTCCACGCGGGTATCTGGGAAGGCGAACAGCACGTGTCCAGACCCCGGGGTCGTATTTCCTGGGCACGCCGTGCACAGAACAAGGCGCCAGCCCCAAGGTCCTATTTCCTGGACATGCCGCACACAGAACAAATCGCCGGCCCCGGGGTCGCATTTCCTGGGCGTGCCCCGCAGAGAACAAGGCGCCGCGCCTCCCTGGCTGCACTGCCCATGGCCGCTGGCCTCTGGGGACCTGGAACTGGCCAAAACCATGAAGCCAGGTGCACTTCAGATGTTAACCTCGGCTGTCCTGGCCAACTTGGTGCGTGAGGAGTGCTCTTCCCTGACGGCCGGGTGACAGGGCACGGCGCCCTCCCGGGGTACGCCAGCTCGGAGGACACCGCACGGACAAGGCCGCCCACAGCTGGGGAGGGCAGGGCGCTCACTCCGAATCTGGGGTCCGCGCAGGCCTCTCCGGTGCAGGACCCACCCGGACACTCAGCAGAGGGGGCCTCAGTCCCGTCGGCTGCTCCACCCCAAGGGAATGGAAGGCATTTGTATCCACATCGGTTTCAATCTGGGACTGTGGACACAATAATGCCGAAACCTGCGCTGGTCAAAACCCACTTCGCAAGACATCACCACACTTTCTTCAGTCATCGAGTCCATTCTAACGAGGCAAATAAACATGGCATTTAAAGATCAGAGGCAGCACAGTTACAGTTTATTAAATTAAATTCACCGTCAAGGGTGAGAGAGAAGATAGAGTGGGATTATTAGAGTCATGGTAATTAGAAGAAAGGAAGGGGTATTTTCAGAGAGATGTAATTTCGCGTCCGTGAAGCAGCTGCCTTCGGAGCTTGTGGTTTGGACGGCTGGGGCAAGGGGGCCACCCCCGCCTCCTATGTCAGGGCCCCTCCTGAGACAGGAGCCAGAGCCTGTCCTCAGTGTGTCCCCGAGCCCCAGAACACAGCCCCGGTGGGCGGCGGAGGCTGAACCACCCCCGCCTTCTCTCCAGAGCACAGATGGGGCATGGCCTGGCAGCAGCGTGGCTTCCCCTTAACACCAGCTCCTTCCATCCTACTCTACGTGGCCTTCCTCGCCCCACAAGGCCCCTTCCTCCTGGTGGTTCACTCCAGCCCCCCCGGGGGCTGTGCACTTCCCATCTGGAAAGTGTGGATGATGGAGGCCCCGGTGCCGACCTCAGAATCCTCCGTGAGTGGCGAGTGCGGGTGAGAATGGATGTGGAAATGCCTCCTGGAAAACACATGGGCCCTGGCTGTGCTGTCATCCCCCTGCTGCCCTAAGCCCATTCTGTGCTCCAGCTCTGCTGAGCGCTGGGAGGCAGCCCCTACGGCTGCCTGGCCCAGGCCGTGGCCTGCAACTGCCCATCGGACTCCACAATCGGAGGTTCCAGCAGGAGAAAGAGAGGCTCTGAGTATCCCTCCCTCTCTCCCTCTGCATCCCCTCTGTGGCCCACATGATTCTGGTTCCTGTTAGGTGGCCCTGGTCCCTAGGCTGCAGGGACCTCACCATCTCCCTTTGTCCCCCTGCTTCCAGCTCTAATGTGGGCTGCCTCACTGTCCAGGGCTGCCCCAGGGTCTCTTCCGCCACGTGTAACTGACTCTCTGTTCTATGGACAGAAGCAGGTACCGATTTCCTGTTTGGGCCCCGAAATTTGCTCTCTGCACACAGATGAAGGGTTACCCAGGAAAGGTCACTGTGCTGAGGCAGCGTGACGCCGTGGCCCCGGTCTCCGCACGGTTCACAGTGTGGCTGCATCTCCCCAGACACACTCGTTCCCAGGGAAAGCAGCTTGCAGCCGGGCCCCCTGCAGCTTCTGCTCACTCCCTCCAGATTTCAGCCTTCCCTTTTTTGGTCCATTTTATTTTCTTTTCACAGTATTCTTTGCCCCTGTTTATCAATATTGAGTTTAATTTCAGTCCTCTGGGCCTCTCCTCTGAGCACTGATGCATACTACAGCCACTTTTTAAAGTGCAATGAAAATAGCTCTGTGGCTTTATTTCTGATTATATAATCACACAGGTGCACTGTAAAAGCCTGAGTAATGAATAAACATAGAAGAAAAGTAAGTATAAAGAGTCTGAGGCCAGGCACGGTGGCTCGCTCCTGTAATCTCAGCACTTTGGGAGGCCAAGGCGGATGGATCACCTGAGGTCAGGAGTTTGAGACCAGCCTGGCCAACATGGTGAAACCCCATCTCTACTAAAAATACAAAGATTAGCAGGTGTCAGTAGTCCCAGCTACTGGGGAAACTGAGTCAGGAGAATCACTTGAACCTGGAGGTGGAGGTTGCAGTCAGCCAAGATCACACTACTGTACTCCAGCCTGAGCCAGAGTGAGACTGTGTCTCAAAAAGAAGCCTGAAATCTCAGCACCCTTAGGTAACCATTATCACAGATAAGTGGGAAAGAAGTGACTGGGTGCTGGGGCCACCCTCTGTTTTTCCCTCTGCCCTCTCCCTCCCTCCTAACCTTCATCCCTCCTCACCCCCTTCCCTCCCTCCTTCTTCCCCTTTCCTCCCTCCCTCCCTTCCTATATGCTTTATTAAAATTCAATCTTATTTTTTCCCATAAAGCTTCTCCCACCCACTCCCAGGTAGCTAAACCAAACCAAACACCTCAGCCGGGACCACTTCCTCTAGGCTCGCAGACACAACATGGACACCTGCACCTGAACCCGTCATGAGTCCATTTTATCCACTGATTTTTGTATATAGTGTTTTTGCCTTACAAACAATTACATTTTACATCTCAAAAGTGCCCACATAGTCTTTCAGCAGCTGTGAGTTTCTTGTCACTGAAGTGGTTATATATATTCTCATTTTTCTAATAATAATTGGATTTTTAAAATGTTTATGTCTGGGATCTGCCTAAAATCTATTTTGGTGCATGGCTTGAACCCAGAGACCCAACCCCGTGTTCCCAGCCAGCTCCCTCATGAGAGACACAGCAGGCCTTACTTTTTTTTTCCCCCATTGGAAGTACGAAATGGGCCACTGACATTTTTCTCCATTGATTGGAAAAACCACCTTTCTCATGATTCCTTCCCAGGGTCTGTCCATCAGCGTGTGTGTCACGGTGCTGAGCGGACTCACTCCACCGATTCACCGTCTACTTTCATGCCACTTGGTTTAGAGCACATTTAGTGGCTTCTAAGGCAAGTTCCCTTTCTTTGGTTTTTCTATTTTTAGAAAATTTTTCTATTCTTAGACACTTATTCTTCTACACAAACGTTAAAAGAATTTATCGGCCAGGCACAGTGGCTCACGCCTGTAATCCTAGCACTTTGGGAGGCTGAGGGAGGCAGACCCAGGAGGTCAGAAGAGCAAGACCATCCTGGCCAGCATAGTGAAACCCCATCTCCACTAAAATACAAAAAATTAGCCTGGCGTGTTGGCACGCACCTGTAATCCCAGCTACTCGGGAGGCTGAGGCAAAAGAATCACTTGGACCCGGGAGGCGGAGGTTGCAGTAAGCTGAGATCGCATCATTGCACTCCAGCCTGGCCACAGAGTGAGACTCCTTCTCAAAAAAAAAAAAAAAAAAAAGAAAAGAAAAGAAAAAAAAAATGTGTCACCTTTCATTTTTATACATGTAAATATCTAAACCTAAGGTTAAATAAAGGTTGGGTCTAAAATGCCACAATTCTGGATGAAGCCAATAAATGCTCAGAAACAATTTGACCAGTCACGACCTCGTGCCAATATCACAGCGGGGGTTCCTGTGACAGTCAGCTGCAGACTCATTCACTGGCTCAATGGGTCTAGTAAAAACCAGCTGACCTTTTTGGCAATCTTCCTACTCTCTCTCTCTACATGTCTTAATAGGTTGGTATCATTTTAAACTTAGGGCACTTACCTATGCTGCTTTGTTTCATTTGTTTGTTGTTTTGTGTCTGTGTACTGGGGGACAAGTGTCTACTTATCCCCTTGACATCTGTTTCAGGGTGTGCTACCTCCAGGAAGCCTTCCCTGAATACATCAAGTCTCCGGCAATGTTTATTGGGCTACTAGTCAATGCACAGCCATGTCCTTTAAAAATGTTTAATCTGTGCCTCCCCACAGCCCTACCAGTTCAGTGACAAGGGCCTGCCTTTTAGGGAAAGAGGCACTGAGGCCCAGAGGAGGGGGAATGACAAGCCAAGGGCCACGCAGCCAGTTTGTGGCTTACAGGCTCCACTTGCTTCCCTAGCAGAGTAGATCTCAGGATGTCAGCTAATGAACAAATGAATGAATGAATGGGTGGGTGGGTAGGTGGGTGGGTAGATGATGGATGGATGGATGGATGGATGGATGGATGGACAGACAGGGAGATTTAGCAATTCTGCCTGCAGCTGCTGGCAACTTCTAAGTGGAGAACGACAAATCCATCACCATGGCAAACAGAGAGTTATTTTTCCCCCAATGGAGCAAATATAACCTTGCCAAATGGAGCTGGACGCCAAATATTTACCACAAGCAACAGCCTCCACTGTTGACAGATTTAGGCCTCATTAAGCCCAGACTATGGCAGCTCCCGAGCCCTGGTGGAGGAGGCCCACTCAGACTAAAAGAAGTTCCTTTTCTCACGCACTGTTCCCTGGGACTCTCCCACACAGGACGCTGCGGCTGCCAGCAGACACAGTCCCTGGGGTGTCCCTACCGCCGAGATCAGCGTGATAGTTCCTGCTGGCTTCCACAGCCTCCCCGCGCCAAATGAGTGCCCCGTGTAGAGAGAGGGACTGAACCCCTCACTAGGCTACTGCATGGCTGTGCGTGCCCCCTGCCGGGGCTCCTCGCAATGACTCTGGGAGTTGGGTGTTTTATAGCCAGGGAAATGGAGGCACAGAAGGCTAGGGGCTTGGCACGTCCCACACCAGGCCTGATTCTCAGTGGTGTCCATCGACTGCCCCTGAATCTTCATTCCAGCTCCATGAGGGCAGTGCAACAATTATCCCAATTTATCCCATGGGGAAACTGAGGCTCGTGGGGTTCATCACTCTCGAAGATTGCAGGGTCAGGAAGAGGAAGGGCCAGGCTTCTCACTGGCACTGCCCAGCTCTGGGGCCTTGCTGCTGCGTTCTCGTGTTCCCACTGGCAGAGCCAGGCTCTCGGGGGTATCTGAGTACCAGGCCCTGTCAGACCCTGGGTGTGCACTGCTTTGTACATGTGACTTCTCTGTCTCCAGAATGCCCATAAGGAGGGCATCAATATCACTATTATGCAAAAGCAGAGACAGTGAGAGGGCTCCAATGCCACCCAGACTCACTGGGGGACCCAGAGATTTATCTGGGCTCAGCTTCCATGCCTGTGAGCTGGAGCCATCCTCCCATCTCAGGGGTGGTTCCACCCCCTGATGCGGGGACTGAGGTGTGTCTGTGCACACACAGAGCTCTCCTGAGCTGTTCTCGGGGTCACTGAGACAATCCGGTGAGACCTTCTGAGAACAGCTCCCAGCCCCGTGCCTGGCTCCCTGCCGGCCACCTATTTCCCTCCGTGGAAGCCCCAGCTGCCCCGCTGGATCTCCCTATACCACGTCCACACCCCTTTCCCATCACAAAGCATTTTCCACGGATGCTCCAAGCTTATTTTAAAATTCAGAAGCCATAGTGCTAGGCTCATCACCCATCCCGCGCCGGAGGGCTCTGTGATATCGGGCTTTCTTGGAACATTTGACTCATCCGTTCCACCATGGGCTGCACAGTCCTGCTCCCCATCCCTCCTGGCGCTCCAGACTTCCATCCTGTTCAGCCCTTTTGGCTTTAGTTTACCAGGAGGAGGTGGAGGGTTTGGTCCCCTGGCTCAGAGGTGGACTTTTTCTAGTTCGAGAAGCATCGTGCACGACAGGTTGGCAGGGGGCATCGGCTCCCACGGCCATCAGACGGCTCCCTAGCTTCTCTGCTCACCATGGGCCTTTTGTGGCCCCTGAGAGTCGGGTCCCAGCTAGACCAGAGCAGGAAGGCGCTAAACTGGCAGAAATACCATGGTTCAGGACTGGGTATGTCATTTGTGAGGCCCAAGACAAAATGAAAATGTGGTCCCAAGCTTCTCAAGCTTCCTGCTTTGCACTTACTACTCACGAGAACGACAGCATAGAGCATTTAACAAGCGTGGAGCCCTGCTGAGTGTGGCCCTGTGTGGCCGAGTGCCCAGGCCACATGGCTGGGAAGCCAGCCCTGGGGTCCAGAGCCAGATGGATGTGGGTTCAAATCCCACCACAGCCATGGGCGAACTGAGTGACATTGGCACCGCTTCACCTCTCTGAGTTTGGTTTCCTAGCTTATAAAATGAACAGCATTTAAGAATTCTTACTGAGAGGAAATGAATTCCTCTGCCTCCAAGGGCCCAGTGCAGTGCCCAGCACCCAGCAGGGACTTCACACCTCTCCATTCTCGGGCTCCGCAAAGTCACAGGTGCTCTGGGGGTGCTGAGCTGAATGCCAAAACCACCGGGTCCTCGGGGCTCCACACTCCTGTTCTCCAGGCAAAGGCATTTGAGTCTGAATTACAGTGGTGGCCTCCAGATGTCCGTTTCAGTCGCACACACAGGAGAAAAAGGCTTGAGCTGGGAGTGAGGACCCCAGTGTGTGATTCCCAAGGGTACCGGAGCAAGGAGCTTCTGAGAGCACAGCCGTGAGCTGCAGCAGAGGCCCCGGCCCTACTCCTGGCACCCGGACTGCAGTGAGTGATCAGGGTGAGGCCTGCAAGGGTTCGAGGTCAGGAGTGGGAGAGCACAAGCTCCTCGTCTCTGCTCCAGGCCTACTCTCTGGGTGGAGTTGGGCGGGGGAGCAGGTTACCTACAGACCAAGTCTGACAGAGAGGGGCTGGCAGAGGAAAGCCCTTCTCCTCCAGGGCACCAGAACCTAAGCACCCCCATGCTGCCAACCCAGAGGCTGCTTACGCTTGGCATCCAGCCTGTGGTTCTTGGTGAAGTTTGCAACGAGAAAGATTGCAATGAGATAGTCAGCAAGCCAGGGGTCAGCGGTCTCCTTTGTTCAATACACGTTGCAGAAACATCATTCTGGGCCTGCATTAGCCTCTGGGGAGCACGCGGCCCATCAGTCTGCATCAGCATCTGCATGTCTGTTTCTAGCTGTGTCTCCATCCATGTGCACCCCCACCTCCATGTGCACCCCCACCTCCATCTGCACTCCCACCTCTATGTGCACCCTCACCTCCATCTGCACCCCCACCTCCATCTGCACCCACACCTCCACCTGCACTTGCGCCTCTCCCTGCATCCTAGGTATACCCTCTCCAGCTGCCACTGTTTCTACGGTGTATCTGTGTCTCCATCTGCATAGAGATCTCCAGCTCCTGCTCCATCTCTACCTCTGTCTCTCTGTGTCTCCATCTCTGTCTCTCTATCTGTCTCTCCATGTCTCTGTCTCTCTATGTCTCCATCTCTGTCTTTCTCTCTCTGTCTCTCTATGTCTCTGTCTCCATCTTGGTCTCTAGCTCATCTCCATGTGGTTGAAGCTGAAGACTGTGTGTAGCAGATGTGAGTTAAGGTCACTGCCAACCTCAAACTTCTAGGAGATAAACTTTTTATAGACAACTCTGGTACTCATTTCTAACTCGGCAGCCTCACCACTTTCTTTAACTAGGCCAGGAGCTCCAGGGCCGTGAGTGTGGGTGACATACATATGTGCGGCTTTTTCCCTTTTGAGTTAGATTTTGAAAGTTCTGTGAAGGAACACTTTCCCTGTTTAGGGCTCCTGGAAAGATGACACATACATACACATACAGACAGATACATTTTAGGCCCCTGATATATATTCCCCAGATATCTTCCCCAGCCCCTGTGCACCTGTGCTCCCAGAGGCAGGATGCAACCACTGGCAGGGCCTCTCTGTTCGGCTGGTTAATTTTAAAACGTGAAATTGGGTGGAACTTGTCTAGTAAATGCACCAAGAGATAAAGGAGTAGACAGATTCTTAAAAGAAGTTAAATGGCATTTAAATCAGTCCCACTTTCCCTGGGTCATTGACACCCTAATGGTTTTTTTTTTTTTTTTTTTTTTTTTTTTTTTTTTTTTGAGACAGAGTCTCGCTCTGTCACCCAGGCTGGAGTACAGTGGCACGATCTCGGCTCACTGCAAGCTCCGCTTCCCGGGTTCATGCCATTCTCCTTCCTCAGCCTCCCAGGTAGCTGGGACTACAGGCGCCCACCACCTCGCCCGGCTAATTTTTTGTATTTTTAGTAGAGACGGGGTTTCACCGTGTTAGCCAGGATGGTCTCGATCTCCTGACTTCGTGATCCGCCCACCTCAGCTTCCCAAAGTGCTGGGATTACAAGTGTGAGCCACCACGCCCGGCTCTAATGGTTTTATAATATTCTCCTCTCCCTCGGTCGCCACAGCAGAATAAATGAATCTGGTGTGCAGCGTGGAAGTGGGCATGCCGCGGGGGCAAGGCTGGCTTCCCTGCTCCCCACACAGTGGTCTCTGAGCACGAGGTCACATTGGCAGATGGAGCATCGCGAGACCTGGATTTAGATTGGAACCTTGCAGCTTCTAGCCATGTGGCCTTAAGCAAGTTGCTCCCATTCTCTGCATCTCATGTGTACTCCTGTCCCAGACAGATGGGAAGTGGGAGTTATGGGAAGGGACAAGGTGATCATGGGATCCAGGACATCAAGAGGAGGAGCAACAAAGGCTGCTGGGGATGAGGCCCACAGTCAGACCAAGCATGTCCACATGGCTCCTTTTCATAAAGAGTAGTAGCCGCTCTGACCAGACCCTTGAATGTTCCCATCTCCACCTTTTGACGACTTTCCTTTGCATTCACACAAATTATCCCCTTGAGAACAGAGATCATTGCCCAGCCCAGGGGGAAGAATCATTCATCAGCCCCATGGGGACCACCATGACCACAGAATCCTCTTCCCTCACCAGGGAGATGTCACCCTCAGACAGGGGTGCTGAGCCTGGCGAAGCCTTGTGCTGCTCTCAAGGACTTCTTCCCTTTGAAGCCCTCCGGCTCTCACGGGGCACATTCCTTGTTTTAATGGACAGGTAGATCTTGAGCACCAGAGACCATCTAGAGGTCACCTCCTCCCTTCTGATGGCCCCAGCCATGAAAGGAGACAACCGTCCCAGCCACCCCAGGGTGTCCCTGTGACAGATGCGCCCTTCCCTCCCTGCCTGGGCACATGTGACTGGCGCTCAGGAAGCATTGGTTGAACAGAGAAGAACTGCACTGCAGGGGCAGGACCAGGACTCACTCAGCGTCCACAGAAGCCAGGAGTGTGCCCACAAGTCTGCAGAGCGAGAGCTTCACAGCAGGTGCCTCAGACGCTGTGCTTGTTGTGGGAGCCCTCCTTCCAGAGAGATCAGGGGTGACTGTTCTTCCAAGGTAATTACAGTGGAAATTAAGAAAATCGCTAATCCTGCTGTCAGGTACATAATTAATTCAGGAAACTTAATTGTGTCTTAGTGGGAAAGTATTTCCCTGGTCAAGATGCATTTTAAAAAGAGAGAGCGGGAGAAGGAAAAATACACCTGCCGATTCCTTCAGTCTCCAGGCACACAGGGACAGTGAGACCAACGCAAAGGGCAGCAACAGCAGCGTCTTGAACGCCCTGCCTTGTACACAGGAAGACCGGGTGCAGGAAACCTCTGCCTTGCCAGGGTTCAGTTTGATATATTTGGCATGAAGCAAACTGCTGAGCCAGGAGGCAGAGGGAGGCCCATTCTCAGTTACCAGCGCTAGCCCTGGTGCCTTCATCTTGGAACTGGATCATCAAACCACATAAATCCTGTCCCCTGGGAGCTCACGGCACTGTGTCCTACAGTAAGTAGCACTACTGACTTTAAGAGGACTGGATCGGCACGAATGTCTGGTGATGTCATCATGGATGTGCACTGCTTCTGTTTTTCACTCCAAGAAAGAGAACGATAGAAAGATCAGGATTGACTGCAACTAAGGAACCAAGAGCAGAGCAAGGTTCTTTGTAAGGAGAGTTGGGCTTTGCTGGCCCATAAAGCCATGGGACCGAGTGGGTGATGGGAGCAGGGCTGTGGGGCGGACACTGCAGGGATGGGGACAGTGTCCAAACAGGGAGTGCTAAGGCAGCTGGGTGGGGTGGGGCAAGATTCCTCTCACCTGCGCCTTCACAGGTCAGCACCCTGAGAAAAATGCAGGTGCTTTTTCCAGGGCTCAGGGTCCCAAGATGAAATCACCTACGCAAGTTGCCACAGCTGCAGCAGCTCAGAGGGCACGTGGGGTGGAGCTGGATCCATGCCGGCTTGGGCAGAGCTCCCTGGGAAAGCCAAGCCTCCCAGCAGAATCACTGGAGTCGGGGCGATGGAGCCTGGGGCTCTGTCACCGGTTTCATTCTGCTGGGGCTGCCCGCAGGCTGGCTCCCAGCATCGAGGTGAGAGGCAACTTGCAGACCTCGGGGGTGTGGGGAGGTCCCCGAGGCCCCTACTCATTACCGCCCTCCAGCAGCCAGGGCCTCCCTGAGTTACAGTCTCAGCTCAGAGAGGTCCTCTTGGACGCACGATGTAAAAGCCGGTTCCTCTCTATCACACCCACAGTCTCCAGCCAGCACACTGGCACTGCCTGTGGTTATTTCTCCATCTGGCACACTGGTGCTCTCTGTGGTTATTTCTCCATCTGGCACACTGGCACTGTCTGTGGTTATTTCTCCATCTGGCACACTGGTGCTCTCTGTGGTTATTTCTTAACTTGAATACTGTCTGTCTCCTCAGATCTGAGGCCCAGACCACCCAGAAGCAGATGAGGCCTTCAGTGTGGGTAGCACCCATAGAAAAGCAGGACATTAGGACAGAGGAGGGAAGCCCCCATTCCAGGGCCTGTTTGCAGGAGGTCCTCAAGGCAGGCAGAGGGTTCAGCACTGCCAGGGACCTCCAAGAGCTGGCACAGAGCATGCCTGGGAGTGAGGTAGGTGGGTATTGATCCACCTCATCCTGCCCACCACTGCTCAGGGCTCCTCCAGGCCTGACCTCCCATACTCCTGGGGGCTCCACGGGCAGGCTGGGCAGCTCGTGCATGGGACCGAGAGTGGAGGCAGCTGACAATTGGGAGCTGGACGTGCCACCGGGCAGGGGTACACTCCAGGTGATGGTGGACTCGGTTACAGGCAGGATGGGGGTGCCAGAAGCTGGAAAGAAAGCCCATGAGGTCAGAGCTTGTGTCCATCTGGGGCCCCAGCTGGGTCCCCACGGTGCTGGGTGCACAGCGCACACTCACGACTGTCCAGTGAATAGACCGAATGAAGCGGCCTAGAAACCAGGATTCCAAGGAGGACAGCTGGCCCCCCAGCCGCCTGTCTCCCTGGGACCTGACATACCCAGCACCCTCTTCCCCACGGCCCTTCGCCACTGCGCACTGCCCAGGAGGGTGTCCACCCGCCGGCTCGGCCCCCATTTATTTGCTCTCAGCATCGCCGCAGCATGTGATTTGCCAAGCGGTGATTTAGTGACTTGCGGGGCTTTTTCTCCAGATGCCAGTGTGTGAGGAGCGAGGAAGGCAGACCAGAGGATCGTTCCAGGAAGGGTTTCCTGGGGCATGGCTCAGCTGGGGCAAAATGAAGGTGGATGGCCAGTGTCCCTGTGTGATTCCCCATCTTGGAGAACAGAGCCCAGCCCCATGGCCTGTCTCCTGTGCCTGCACCCAGTCCCAGCCAGTGTAAAGTTCCAGGATACCACCTGCTACCCTCCTCTCAAAACTATCCTTTTCAGTCCACCCCACGCTGTCTCCCCTGACCAGGCCCCTCACCTCTGGGCCCACCTCCTCACTGGTGCCCCTGCAGTGGCATCCCTGGAACCTCCCCTGCATGCAACTCCCACAGGGTCCTTGGAAAAGAACAAGTCTGTGCCCTTCCCTGATCAAGCACCTTCCATAGCTCCCCATGGCCTCCAGCATCAAAGTCACTCCTGAGTCAGGCTCCTGTGTCGTCCAGAGTCAGGCTTCGTCTCACGGTCCCCCGACCTGCCCCATGTGGTGCACACTGCAGACATGCCACTCCTGGGGGTGACACGCACACACTCAAACACACGTACACACACATGCATACACATACATGCACTCACACACACATACTCGTGCTACATTTGCCCACTCATTCACACTCAAATACACACACCCATTTCCACATGCACACACACGCACATACTCCCACATATGCATACATGATTGTGCACACACACGTACCCTGTGCTGTGTCCTTCCCCACTTTCTCTGCGGTGCTGCCCCTGCCCCCTTTCCCTGGCCTCAGCCAGCTCCCTCTTGCAACCTTCAAGATACTGGCCCAGGAGCTGCCCTCCAGGAAGCCACTCCACGCTCAGCTTCACATGTTCCTCTGCCGGGGGTGACAGGGCTCTGGCTCCCTGGGCACTCATCCCTTTCCTCCATGGTGCTGCACTCCCAAGGACACCCATGGAAGGAGGGCCAGGGGTTGCTTATACTGGCATTCCCAGCTCCCAGGCAGCCCTGACACCCAATAGGCGCTCTGTGGTGTAGACACCTCTGCTCCAGGCATCAACCTTGGTCCATGTGGCTTCATTTCCTCCTCATATGATTTTGGGACCAGGGGCTTAGAGCAATGAGGCTGGCAGCTGTGTGGTCCCCTGCTGCCCAGGTCCTGAGTCCCTAAGAGGCAGGGCCTCACCCATCTCTGCCTTGCCACCTTGGCAGGGTGCGTTCTCGGCACCCCTTCCAGAGCTAGGGAGGGGCTGGGATTTTGGCACCTGGGTCCCAACTTCGTGGCAGAGTGGCTCTGCACCAGCACTCAGAGGTGTTGTCACCCAGCAGTGATTTGCCGCTAGCGTCTTGCCTGTACATTCTGGAAACTGTTCTCTGCGTAATTTAAGTTACTTAAGGAACACAGCCTCTGGACAGATGCTCCCACTCTGGGCCTCCCCTTTACCTGTAGCACTGGGTTGTGATCCCCAACATGAGCCAAGGCAGGGACTGGGTCACCAGTGTCCACAGAACCTCTGAGTCCTGGGTGTGAGAGGCTGGCCCACGGTCATCAGGGGTCCATATCTCACTGATGTCCTCAGCCTCACGGGCTAAGGGAGGGCTAGTAGGAACCCCAATCCTTCCCTTTCCAGGACTCCGGACTCATCCTGGCCCCCTAGAAGTGCAGCCATTTGAAATGTGGGTACATGGACGTCATCCAGGAAGAGGGCCCCAAAACGGGGGCCTGGTCAAACTGCAGGAGATGAATCTCCAAGCCCAGGGAAACAGGCTGCGGGCACCAGCACCTTCCTGCTCCATCACCCACTTCTAGTGAAACGCATTTCTTAAAACGTTCCTTCCACTATGCCCGTCAGTCGGCCTTTCCTACAAAACTCCTGCTGGTCCTCTGGCTTTGGCATTTTAGGCCATGGATTTTCTGGAAAGGGGACAGTATCTGGGTCCAGGCCTGGTTCTCCACACAAGGGAGTCACCTTGGGCAACTCAGTCACCCTTGTGGATCCTCCGTTTCCTGACCCGTGCAGTGGGGACCGTGACAGCACCTACCTCCTTGGGTCATGTGGAGATGAAGCGAGTGAAACGTGTGGTTCCTCCTGCAGGACCAGGCACAGAGCTGGTGCTCAACATACAGCAGGGGCCAGAATTACAAACTCCTGGGGAAGTCCTAACTGTGGGCTCCTTTGAGGGTGGCAGTGTGACTTGCCTGACCCCTGGCTCGGCCCCTGCCAGGCGAGGAGTGTCCACAGGTCCATCTCTTGCCGAGGAGCTGGGTTACTCCTGGGAGGAGGAGGCACGAGACAGCCTCACCCTTCACTGAGTGGGCCGGGGAGGGGCCAGGATCTAGAAGCTGCATAGTCCTGGGCAAGTCCCTTCCCCCATCCCAGAGCCCCAGTCCTCCTCTGGCAACAGCAGCAACCCTGCCGCACTGTGCTGTGGGGAAGGCTGAATGAGGCCCTCCTCGGGGGAGGCCCAGGCCTGGTGAGACGCACACAGTGGGTCTCCTGACACATTCCTTTTTCTTCAGCCCTTAAATGCACCAAGACCAGAGTGTGGCAGGGGCAGGGAAGAGAGTACCATTCAGATCCTCCAGCCTGAGGCTTCAGCCACTGCCCCCACCCACCTGACCCTGGCCATCTCTCTTCGCCACTCTGACCCTCAGTTTCCTCTTCTGCAGAATGGCCAACATCCATCCACAACACTATTGTTTGGAGTCAATTAGCTCATGTGTATCAGTGCAAGAGCCCCCACTCCAGCTTCATCCTGCCCTCCTACATGCCAGGCAATCACAGCAGCCTAAACCTCTGCGCAGGCACTGGGTTGCTGACACAGGACACCTGGCCTTGCCTGGAGAAGCAGCTCTGTCTTTTTTGATAAGCTGAGTTGTGCCTGGAGCCCTTGTGGTCCCCAGTCGCTCACCCCCTTCTTGGATGGGAAGGTCCTTTGTTTTGTCATCTCCCGCCTGGTGAAGGCGCCTCGGATTCCGCCGCGGCCTTTCCCACCCACGCCTTGCTCCTTTCTGTAGCTTTGGCCTTTTTAGATGTGGCCCATGAATAATGAATCCCTGTTATAAATTTAGAAACCGTCCTTTCTCCTGTCCACTCTCCTTTCTCTTTATTTTTATCATGCTGGTTTGTAAGAAAACTAATCCCTTGAAAACACATTTTCCCCTCAACTGATTTCCTGACACCCAAAATTAAGTTGCTAATTTTACAACCTTCATGCAGAGTGCTACTGGCTCACTGCCCTAAGACAGGGGATGGGGAAAGGGTGGGGAGTGGGGGACTCCAGCAGCTTTCCAGAAAGTTCTAATTCCTGAGGGCTGGGTGGTGTGGTAGGAAGCGCAAGGGCCTTGGAGTCAGACCCAGATGCAAATCCTCATTCCTCTCCAGCTTGAGCAGCCGGAGCTTGGATCTCACTTCTCCCGGCTTCTAGCTCCTTATGTATGCAGCAGGGAGGACAGAAGTTCTTTGCAGGTTCTGGGACGGTGTTGTGAGATGAGGGTAATAGACGGGCAGTCAGGTTGCTTTGGTCTCCTCCCTCCCTTCCCAAGACACACTTCATGAGTCACCAGAAGAACCTTCCGGAAGCGGGACAGGTTCACTCTCAACAGAGCTCCAAATCCCCACCCACGTCCAATCTCTTCTGCACCACTTTGGAACTGACAGCCAGCCTGGCCTTCCAAGTCCTTCCATGGCCAAGCCTCCCCATCCTTCCACCCTCGGCCCACATTCTGTCCCTCACCCAGGCAACACTCCCGACAGTCTTACTAGGCCAGGCCGGCAGGTGCCTCCCTGTTTCTCTGGGTGGCCCAGGTAAAGCATGCAGGCTCCCTGGGCCTCAGCTCCTCCCGTCTGGAGCTCCTCTGCAGGCAGCTCTGATGCAATCAGGGAGCTGAGGGAGACGTGCAGAGGGCCTGCGTTGTTCAAGAGCCTCGGCCCAGGCATCAGGATCATGGAGATGGGAGGCCGCTCCCTTCTTGGTGACCTCAGTTTCCCCATCTGCACAATGAGGTGACTGACGTCCATGGCCCTCCCAGCTGTGAGATGACATGAGCCCGTGAGCTCTAGGACAACTGCTCATTTCCATTATGTACAACGAGGCCCCGGGCTTGGGGTCTGACGAGGGTGCCGAAGAGAAAATCGTCACCAGTGGAGCCTGTGCTGACCTCACAACAATGCTCTGTGGAAGGAGCTCTGTTCTCACTGATGGATGGGGAAACTGAGGCCCAGAGAACATAGAAGAGCTGCCGGAGGTCCCAGTTGGTGGGGGAGGCAGAGATTTGCACCCAGTTCTTCCTTGGCACACATGGATTAAGCAGAATCCTCAAAAGGCAACCCTGGGCTCAGTTCTGCAGCTGCGTCCTCTCCGGCTTCCATGCCCAGGGGCTTTTCATCCCTGCCTCTGTCTGCTCACACTTGCTGGGTGTGCCCTGTGTGATCCTGCATGATTTTTTTAAGGCGAGAACCTTGCCCCAAACCCCTGTGGGCTGGCTGTGAGACCTGGCACCTGAGGAGGGGGGTTCCGAGCTCGCTCCACTTCCCTAAGCAGGGCAGCTGCCTCTCTCTTCTGGGTGCTGTGGATGTTGAGCTGCTGCGTTTGTGGCCGGTTGTACTCAGAAGTCCAGGAGGAAGGCAGACCTTCTGACACCATGAACATGGTGACCTGAGCAGGCAGCCTGGGCTTGGGAGGCAAAGGCCTTTGAGGCAGGCTGACTTCAGCTTGAATTCAGTTCTGCTGCGAGGCAGCTGTGTGACCTTGGACAAGTCACCCACCCTCCCTGCACCTCAAGAGATTGCCTCCAGGCTGAGGGAGGAGGGCTTGGCATGTTACAGGTTCTCAGTGAATGAGAGTTTCCTTTCCTGCGGGAAAGGCGGGGCAGGCTTGTTACTCCTGGTTTATAGATGAAGATCCTGAGGTTCCAAGAGGAGCACTGACCTGCCCAGGCCCCCAGCTGGTCAGGGCTAGAGAGGGACTTATACTTGGGTTGGTGGTGGGGGGAGGGAACTCCAGTTCAGCCATCTAGGGTCAGTGGGCACATTCCCAGTAACCAGCTGGGAGTGGGGCGCGGGGGCACCAGGAGGGAGGGCTCCCCGAAGAGGGCAGCCTCAGAGAAGGCTGGAGGAGGCCATGGCCCACCACACCTGCCATGCCAGGAAGCAGATCATAGGAGCCGACATCAACTTGGAAGCCCTCCTACCCCAACCCCAGCTGACTGTCAGCCCCATCACCTCGGGTGGGCAGAAGATTGGCTTTAGAAGACACAAGTATGGAGCCAGCGTGTTCATGAGTGGAGGGGACAAGAAGTAACACCTTCCAAGCACAGGTGATGTGCCGGGCATCTCCCCCAGGGCACTCCAATGTCCCGTGAGTGGAACGTGACAGTCTCCATTTTACAGATGAGGAAAGTGAGTCTCAGAGAAGCAGGGAGGCTTGCACAGAAAAGAGGAAGATGTCCATTTGAACCCAGCCTCGCCTCGCTTTCTGTCGTAGCCTCCTTTAGCCAGCATGGGTCCCCAGGACAGGCTCTGGAGCCTGAGTTGATGCAGCTCCAAGGGCAGGCAGAGTTCTGGCAAATTAGTCTCCCCC
Source organism: Rhinopithecus roxellana (assembly GCF_007565055.1). NCBI lineage: Eukaryota > Metazoa > Chordata > Mammalia > Primates > Cercopithecidae > Rhinopithecus > Rhinopithecus roxellana. The sequence goes on along the minus strand of NC_044550.1, from coordinate 180,168,097 downwards.
AGCAATTAGTCTGGGGCAAGCGAGGCTGTGACACTGAGGCTGCAGTGATGGCCACACGGTTTCTAAGCCGACTGCAGTACCAGCGCCGCGGACAGGCACCGTTGCTAGAGGACAATCCATTTCAAGGTTGCAGGGCCCTGCTCTGCCTCTCTCTTCCTTTAGCTCTTCCTTACCAAAGCCAGACTAGGCCAAGGACCCAGGAGAAATGCTGTGTTCAGAACTGCTCCACTCTGCCCCCAGCCAGGCAGCTCCAAGCCCAGGGAAACAGGCTGTGGGCACCAGCACCTTCCTGCTCCATCACCCACTTCCAGTTCAGAGCGGGAGAAATGACCTGGAACCCAAAGCTCCAATCCCCTGCTCCTTGCTGCAGAAGTCACAAGCTATGGACCTGATGACACCCCTTACACCAACCACTGCATGTCTAAGGATGTGGTTTAAGGAAACGGCCCAGAAGTCAGGCAGGGACTGACGTCCAAAGCTGTTCCCTGTTTCATGGACTGAATGTAGCCTCCCAGAATGCACACACTGAGGCCTTAACCCCCAATTTAATGGTATTTGGAGATGGGGCCTTTGGGAGGTGATTAGGGTTGGATGAGGTCATGAGGGTGGGGCCCTGGTCCAAGGGGATCAGTGCCCTTATAAAAGGAGACTCCAGAGAGCTTTCTCTCTCTCTCTCTACACCATGAGAGGACACAGCAAGGAGGCAGACATCTGCAAGCCAGGAAGAGGCCCTTGCCAGAACCTGACCTTGATCTTGGACTTCCAACCTCCAGAATTAAGAAACAAATGGCTGTTGTTTAAGCCTTGCAGTCTGCAGTATTTTGTTAAAGCAGCTCGCTTGGACTAAGCCATTCACCATAAGATTGCTTAAAGGACTAAAACATGGAAACCACACAGATTATATAAACACCAGGAAACAGCTGCACCAGTCACCACAGGCTCATGGCATGGACCACTCACGGGGAAGCTCATGCAAAGTCTGTCATAGTATGGGAAATGATGCCAAGGAGGGCAGGTTACAAAACGGTATTTGTACAAAAGATACAAACTGTATTTGGAATAAGATCTCAGCTATGGAAATACGCTCACGTGCATCCAGGCATTTGTCCATATGTGAACGTGTGAATGTGTGTGTGAGTGTATGAGTGTATGTGTATGTGTCTGTGTGTGTGTGAATATATGTGTGAGCGTGTGAGTGTGTGTGAATGTGTGTGTCTGTGTGTGTCTGTGTGTGAATGTGTGTCTGTGTGAATGTGTGTCTGTGTGTGTGAATGTGTGAGTATATGTGTGAGCATGTGAGCGTATGCATGTGTGTGTGAATGTGTGTGTGTCTGTGTGTGTGAATGTGTGAGTATATGTGTGAGCATGTGAGTGTATGAATGTGTGTGTGAATGTGTGTGTGTCTGTGTGTGTGAATGAGTATATGTGTGAGCGTGTGTGTATCTGTGTGAATGTGTGTGTGTCTGTATGTGTGAATGTGTGAGTATATGTCTGAGTGTGTGTGTGTATGAGTGTGTGTCTGTGTGTGAATGTGTGTGTGTATAGCTCTTGCTGTGTGTAAGTGGGCACTGAACATAATGTACCACATGGAAAGTAAAAGACTTGTGTTCCAGTGTTAACACACTTTTACTTCCTGGTTTATTTTGAGGGTGTATCATGTCATTTAATGTCCACACAATGGATATGCATTAATGTTGAAATCATAAAAAGGAATGTTTTTAAAAATGGCATCTAGCTAGACCCATCCAGGCTGAGCAGTGGTGTCTTCTACATGGCACTGTGTCCACTTTCCAGACACAGCCCCACGTGTTCTCTCCCTGACCGGCTGGAACCCAGCCCTCCTGGAACACACACACGCACCCACAAGAGCTCAGGTCACCCTGGGCAGAGCTCAGCGAGGGTACAGCAGGGTAGCCAGCCGGTAATCGGAGGTTATCTGGTCCAACCACTTGATGCTCCAGCTGGGGAAACCGAAGCCCAAGGCACCAGCTTAGAAAGTTGAACCACGATCCAAAACTGTGACTCGGATGTGCCCACAGAGATACCCACAGTCACAAGCAGCTGCTAAGACACCAAGAGTCAGGCAGATCGAGTAGGATCCAGGCCTTGGGAAGCTGCTGGGCCCCTCCATGAACCTCTTTTGTTTCCTGAAGAATCAGAAGGAAAATCTGGCAAGAGACCGCATGGGATTCCCCAGTCCATCTCCTCTCTTCTCTGGGCTGCCATAGCTGATTGCATTTTTCTAAACTCCACTAAACTTAGGTCCTGAGACTGGGTTGGTCCCATCCAGGGTCATGTGCACAGAAATGGTATGTGCTACTTCCAGGCTGGGCCCCAAATCCTCCCACCTGAGATTCTCATCCTCTTTCCCCTCTACCAGTACAGATGGGCACTTTGAAACACTCATTTGTTTCTTAATTCTGGATGGGCATGAGAAGGCAGGAGCACAGCCACGCCCCAGATGGAAAGAGCCTGGGTCTGAGTCGCTGCCTAGAGGACAGGCTGCTGCTGAGGAGCATCACTTAGACTTTATGGGAGTGAGAAATGAACTTCTGTTGCCTTTGAGCAATTATATATTTGGGGGGCTTATATGTTGCAGTAGCTAGCATTGCTTTCCTAAGAAAATACGGGAGATGAGGAGTCCGGGCCTGCCCTGGGGTCAAAGGCTCCGCAGGTGCACGGGAAATGGCACCTCCTTCCTCCCTGGTGCTGCATCTCCCGGAAGCCCGGCTGTACTATGAAGAAAGCATTTTGACTTCCGTATTAAATAAAACATTCATTTACATTTTTAAAACCATTTCCTTCAGGTCTGCTTGTCAGGAGCCGGTCTCCCAGGGGCTGGGGAAGGACTTGTCAGTTAATTATTTACAGAACGACAGCCACTGTGGAAAAGAGTACAGACGTTCCTCAAAGTTAGAAATAGAACTGTTATAAAATCCAGCAACCCCACTGCTGGGTACATATTCAGAGGAAATAAAATCAGAATGCGGAAGAGGTCCCTGCACTCTCATCCGGAATCCTCCTAGGGATCCCCAACAGATGGTGCATAAAGAACCCTGGTGTATCCACACCATGGAATCCTAGTCAGCCTTTACAAAGAAGGAACCACCCCTGTCATTCCCAGCGACATGGATGGGCCTGGCGGACATGATGCTAAGTGAAACAAGCCAGGCACAGAAAGACAAATACCGCATGACCTCATAGATTCAACTTCTTAAAGAGCGGAACCCATAGACGCAGAGAGTAGAATGGTAGTTACCAGGGACTAGGCGGGACAGGGAGGACTCGGGAGATGTCAAGAAAAACCACGTATTTAACAGGCCATGGAAGGTGGGCAGCCCTGCTCTGGAGAGAGGGCCAGGCTGTTGGGCCTGCCAGAAGCGGCAGCGTGAACCTGTCTCTTGAGAGGGACCCAATTCCTTGCCCGTGGGGCTCAGCCTGGGACGCATCTGGAGACAGAAGATAGGCCAGAAAAGGAGGGAGGAGGGAGAGGCCCTGGTTCTTCAGCCCCTGCCCTGCCCAGCCTCCAGGAAGCAAAGACTGGATGGAAAGGGTGGCTGCGAACACTCATGGTGCTCAGGCACTGCACTGGGCTTGCTCCAGGCAGCCCCTGTTGTCTGCCTTCCCACAGCTGGGAGCACAGCCCTGGACAGCCACTGTGGCATCTGCACTAGCTCTACCCCTCCTGACTTGATGAGCACCCCGAGCCAGCCCTCACCCTCCCAGGGCTCCCTGCACTTACCTGACAAATGGGGATCAAGCCACAGCTGCCTTAACAGGGGGTGGGTGGGTTGCTGCACAGAGGGGCTCAGAGAAGCATGGGTCACGCAGACTTAATAAAGGTTTCATAACCACAAGCCTTGACCGCTATCACCTCCCATTACAAATGAGATCACGGAAGCTCGGAGAGGTCAAGGGATCTGCCGGCCAGGTGGTCAATGTGAAGAAGTCAATCCAGAGAGGTCCTAGCCAAGGTGTTCCCTCTGCATGGATTCAGTCAGCAGCATGAAATGAGCAGCTGCTTGTGCTATGCCACGCGCTGGTGCTGGTGCCTGGGCATCTTGGGACACCAGCGTGAAAAGTGCAGCTGCTGTACCTGCCTGCAGAGATGGCATGCTCATGCAAGTTCCTGGAGACCAGGGCTTCATGACAGGGGTGTAGAACTGCCACAGGATCAGGGGTGGGGTGCCCCAGCACGGTGCAGCCTCAGAACCGCAGCACCACAAACGGCCCCCTGGAGGATGGGTCAGCTACGAGTAACCCGTGCTGGAGGCTGAGCATGGGTTACTTGGGTGAGAGGGCAAAGGGAATAGCATGTGCCAAGGCCTGGAAGGGAAAATCAGTGCCCTGTGTTCAGAGGACATCAGGAAGGCTCAGGATACAGGGAACTTAGAACTGGAGGAGTGGAGAGGAGAGAGATGGCAGGAGATCCGGGGAGTGGAGTTGATTTATGTCTCAAGGGAGGACAAAGGGAAAACAGCAGAATGTCTCAGGAAGCCACAGGAAGGGCGGCAGGGCGGGGACAGAGAGGAGAGGCAAGACCAGCTGCTGGGTAGCTGATAAGAACAAAGACCAGCCTTTGTGGAGCCTTTGCCCTGTGCCAGGTATGTCCCTGGGAGGATATGGTGGCCTGGGGGCTAAGGCATGGGCAGAGGGCACAGAGGAAGCAGGGCAGAGCCCAGGGAGAAGCAGGCCTGGGAGGAGTGCAGCAGGGACACCCCAAGGGAGATGACCTGGGGCACTGAGGTGCCAGCTGGCTGGAGAGAGGGCCTCACAGGCACAGCCACTACACACACTGGCCTGCAAACAAACTGCAAACAAACTGCCCCCGTTTCACCGGATCCTCCTGCTGGGGCCAGGACGGACGGCACATGGAACTGGGAACAGAGCTGTCTGAGGAGTTATCTGTCTGTCTGTCATCTCCGCACGTCTGCCAGCCTCACCCCTGCCGGTCCTGCCTCTCCCTCCTTCAAGGAAAGGTGGTCTCTAAGCTCCAAGGCAGTCCCCCTTCCTGCCAGGGGCAATTCTGGGATGCTAGCATCGTCCCTGGGACAAAGGCTCTAAAAGACCAAATCCTCCAGGGGCAGAGACCTTTCCTGTGGGTGAGTTCCGTGATCTAGGGGAGCCCTCAGCTCTGCCCATCCCACGAGGAAGGCTGCCTGTGACAGCCTCACCCCCTACACTGGACCAGGCCTGGCAGAGGGAGGCAGGCTGGGACCCCCGACTGTCCTGAGCTGTGTTGGGCTCCCCTCCCAGGCCGAGTCAGAAGGAAGATGGTCTTTTCCACAAGAGGATGGTGAAGAAGGAGCTCCCCAAGCTGCCCCAGAGGCAGGCAATGCTCAGAGCATCGAGAAGCTGGGAAAGGCCCCTGGGCCCTTCTGTAGAAGGCAACAAGGCCAGCACCCTGCTCCAGCCAGCCAGGCCCCCAGGGTCTCAGCCCAGGGCCCTCCCACTGATCTCCAGGCCTGTGATCTTGTGTCCTTTAATCAGGCTCCTCCTGCTGCCAGGGGATCTTTCTAGACCTGAAATATAACACCAGCCTCCTGTTTCAACCCTCCACCTATAGACGGAGAACCCAGCCTGGCATTCACCCTCTGCCTAAGCACAGGCCACCCTGCTCTGCTGGAATGCCCCTCCTCGTGGCTCCAGAACCCTGTCAGTGTCCTGGTCACCACTCACCCAGCCCCAGTCACACCAGAGAACGGAAACCACAGCTCACAAGTGTTTTCCTGATGAACAGGGCTTCTGACAGGGATTTGTCAGGCATTTGTGTTTTCCAAAACACAGACTCTGTGAACAACAGAAATGCAGCATTTACCTAAATTATGTGCGATTATTTTGATTCAGAAATTACATGCATTGATTCTCATGCACAGACAGGATTTCCAAACTCTAAATAACGGACTTGTCACCTTGTTTGCACTGTCTGGGATAATTTAAAATACAGGTATTCAGATACCAGGTAACATCTGCAGGGGCCAGGAGGGCCGGCAACAATTTACATGGATTATTTACCACCGAGACATCTTGAGAAATTATTCACACCTTCAAGAGATCGTTTGAAATTGTAAATGCTGCCTAGACACCAGCAATGACCAAGAACTCAAGCAGCCAAGGAACTCGAAAAGCAACACAGGGAGCGGCAAATCAATTCAAGAAGGCACCAGCGACGATGTAGTCACAAATTAGGAAGTCAGCTTAGGGTGCTTGGAAATGGCAGCATCTGAAAGAGTGGAAGACATTTAAGGAGGAAGAGCCCAGAGCGCATGACTCTAGGCAACCAGTTCCAGCTTTCTGTCACCCAGCACCCAAAGAGAGAAGGTTAAAGAGCCAAATGAGAGGGTCCAGAGAGCTAGCTTTTGGTTCTGGCATTGCATGGATTTCAGCCTCCATCTTGCTGTCTGTGCAGCCGTTTGGTTAGCGCCCATATGCCCAACTGGATGTGGGTTCATGAAGGTATCCCAGCCTTAGCATGCTGCTGACCATATAGGAGGTGCTCCTTAAATGGTTAGTAAACATTGAATGAATGAATGAATGAATGAATGAATGAATGAATGAATGAAAAGCATGAATACATAAATTTAGCTAGTGACCATTTGTGGTCATCCGAGCAAGTGCGGGCCTGTCAAATGGCACAGGGGGACTTAGCTGCCTCAGAAGTTTAAGCATCTAAACTGGGCTCATTTATGAAACAGCTTCATAAACTAATTTAAGATGCAAGGATCACATCTCATCCAAGCACTCAGAAGACAGGAGCAACAGGAAGCAGTCAGGATGTATTTGACTGTGGCACAATAGGGCGGCCATGTCTGCCATGGCCAGTGACGGACACATGCCTGTCTTGGCTCAGACACTCGTGGGTCCCTCCCCCTCATGGAGCCCCCATTTCCACATGGGTCAATGAGATGGCCATTCCTGTACTGGTGAGTGGAAGGAGGCCATGGGGACAGAGGCAGGGAAGGTCTGGGCAAGTCGCTGTGGAGGATGCTCTGGGAAATGTGGCAGAGGGTCTGCAGGAGGCAGGGTCTGCACCAGCGAGAGTGGGTGTGTCGAGCCCATATAGAGGGGGCATCTGCACCACATGCAGTAGCCAGGCAGCGCTCATGGGGACAACTGCTCCTTCTTTGACCTCATCCCTCAGCCTGAGACTGAGGCGGATCCCCAGGATCTCAGCCCCTGACCCAACTCAGAGTCCCCTGTTTGCCAAGAGCAGGACCCTCTCCACAGACTGCACAACTGCGGCTGCTATTCTGAACCTCATTGAGCTTTTCTGGACTGGAAGCAATGCCTTGGCAATGGCAAAACAGGACGGCAGAACTGAAGGACTCGACTGGGGAGGGCAGTCAGCTGGCCCACAGGAGCCTGGCCCTCGCCTGAGACCATGGCAGACTGGTCACTAGTTGATGACCACACTCCTGGCTGCCAAGATCACCTTAATATCTGAATCTCCCCTAGCACAGGGCTCAGGTACCAGGAGATGTGCATTACCTTAAATGCCAAAACCGACTGGCCATCGCCAGGCTACGCTGCTGGAGGCGGTGACAGGGAAGAAAGCCCAGCGCTTGCTGATGAGCGAGCAGCTCTGCCCTGGATTCCTGCTTCCTTTGTTCCTTTGTAGACATCAGGCTATGCCTGATGTCTACAAAGGAAAATTTTAATAGAATCATGGCAAGCCTGGGAAATAATACCGTTCGCAGTGACCCCTAATTAAAGCACAGAGAGCACACAGCCAGAGCCCTCGGTTCCGTAGCTGCTGGGGATTAATTGAGAGAAAGAGATGCAGAGAAGAGGCTGGCCAGACAGCATGGGGCTGGGGGTGGGGGAGGCAAGTCCCACCAAGGCAGCTCTGAGGTCCTCAGAAGAGGCCCTGTCTATCACCGCTATGTGAGTCTAGGGGAAGCTGAGATTAGCATGCAGCCTCCCTGCAGGCTGGTGATCCCCAGACGGTGGAAGTGCAGAGGCCAGGTGCATGCAGCGTGCTCTCTCTGGTGCAGGCAAAGGAGAGAGAATTTAAACAGCTCCATGTCATATTTTTCCTTACAATTTACATTGCATTCAATAAGCCACCACCCAGGTGTCCATGCCAGAGGCAATTCCGAGGGCAGCCCAGACAAGGGGAGGGGGAAGTGGAGGTCTGGGCTCCACTCCCCAACAGGGAGTCACAGCCTCATCCAGGAGCCACCCCTTCTGCTGTATGATGGGGATAACACAGCCCACTTCAGGATCTTCCGGCCACCGTGGGCCGAGGGAACGTAACAGACAGCTTGTGAAAACAGAACTTCGATTTATCATCCAGAGAAGCCTTCCATAGCTGTTCAATGCCAGTGGCTTTGCAGGTCTCCTTAGGGTGGGCTTCTCGGTGCAGGGAGGGGTCCTGCAGGGGCCCCCTGAGCACACACATGGAGGGTGAGTCACGTTGTTACCACCTGGGAGGGTGGACTTTGTGCTCTCCAGGGCTGGCCCTCGGAGAGGTGGGAGACAGGGCTGCACTGGGGCTGGGAACACCCGGTAGACAGGCAGCCTGCAAATGCAGCCACTTCCTGCTGAGGTCGGTAGAGGGTTGAATAGTGACCCACCCAAAAGACATGTCCACATCCCAGTTGGAGCTTCTGAATGTGACCTTATTTGGAAAAAGGATCTTAGCAGATGTAATTAAGTTAAAGGTCTTAATGATGAGATCATATCATGGACTATCCAAGTGGGCACTAAATCCAAGCACACGTGTCCTCACGAGAGACAGATCCAGGAAGAAGATGCCACGGGAGGGCAGGTGCAGAGACTGGGGGGGACGCACACCTGGAGCCACTAGAAGCTGGAAGAGCCGGGGGGATCTTCCATTGGAGGCTCGATGGGGAGCATGCCCTGCAGACACTGTGATTGCTGACTTCCAGGCATCTGGGAGAGAAGTCTGCTGTTTGAAGCTGTCAGGTCTGGGGTCATCTGTTCTGGCAGCCCTGGGAAGCTACCACAGGCTCCACGTTATCAGTGCCCTCAGCTGGGGTATAAGGGGATAGTTCAGCCTTGGATCCTGCAGGAACAGGCATCAGGGTCCCTGAATGGGACCTTCTCGCGAGACATGGGACTTGGGCCCAGTGACCCTGTCTAGGGCCAGGAGTCGTGGAGGCCGCATCCTGCCCTGTATGTGGTGGATGCTGGAAGACCCCTCCATCTGGCCACCCTGGTTCTGCAAATAGCGGCCCAGCCAGGCTATGGGAGCTCCAACAGCAACAGTGAGGACCCAGCTGACTGTGGGGTGGCCCTCAGGTTGGGCTGTGACCTGGGCCAGGAGGGCAGGGCCCCTGGAGAGCCCCTCCCATGAGACAGGTCTTGTTTCCAACAGCAGAAGAACCTTTGGGAGAGGCCTCAGGAGGCAGGTGCTGCAGGTCCCCGTCACACACGAGGGGCTCCAGCAACCACCAGAGAGACAAAGGGATGCTTCAGTCGAGAGTTGCTGTCCCCAGGCTGTGCTGCGGGTGACATCCGTGGGCTTCGGTGTGCAGGGCCTGATGTCAGGCTCAAGCTAACAGGCCACCACAGTGAGGGTGCCAGGATGCAGGCATGGGGTGCCCCCAACCCACTGGGTTTAGGGCATTTCCCTGTGGCCAGCAGAGGAAGCCCTGTGGTGCCGCATCCCAGAGCTTGTCTCCCCGCCCTGAGCCTCCCTACTCATTTCTTTCTTTCCCAGGTTCCTTTCACCCTGGCACCCTCCCCTCACATGTCTCTGCCTCCTGCCTCTGGGAGCCTCATCAGGCTCCCCTGGGCCCACAGCGGGTACCTGCTAGCTGCATGTAGCCACCCTCAAGGAAGCTGCCCTTCCAGGGGTGCCAGGCCTGAGGCTCAGTTCCCACCCTCTGCTGGGTCCACACGGTCTGGCCCGCACAACCTGAAGCCACCTGACCCCACAACCTCCGCTTCCTTCCTGTGTTTTCCATTGTTAGGAAAAATAACAAGAGTGTGCT